>NC_027750.1:5544964-5556709 GCF_000695525.1 Brassica oleracea var. oleracea | reverse complement strand
CGGGTTTTGGTGGTGAAGCTGAAGGTGGAAGTAGCCAGGCGCAGATAACATCGGAGAAGGTGAAGAAAGCACGCAATGCATAGGTGAAAGATGATTGGAGTTCAAGACGCAGTTTTTTTTTAATGCTTAAGTCGTTTATGCTGGTTTTTTTTTCCTTTTCTGGTGTTTGTTTTATGAACAAGTTTGACTTTCACTCTTTGCTACTTCTATAAATTTGGTTTTTTAATACCAAATATAAAATATATCTCATTTCAGAAATATTTGGTATTATATTGTTTTTTTTAATTCTAAGTTAGTATTCTCTATATTATATCATGATTGTAAACAACAATCATATTCTGAGTCCAATTTGACAATGACAGCAGATACTAAACATGCGATGGTCCATTCATATTCGATATTTCCCTTCATTCGCATTTTATTCAACAAATATAATGCTCACACAGTAAGGCGGCTCCATAATAGTTAAGAAGCTAAACACATGACCTGTATACATTATATTTATAGCTTAGCATTGAAGTGGTTTACTTGGTTGGCTATCTCTGATCCGGTATGTTCTCAAGTACTGACTTTATCACTATCATCGCAGGAAAAGCAGCCACTGTGTTCTTCAACAATTATAGGCTTCGACGAAAATATCATTCACCAGTGTTTTAAGTGTCATATTTTGACTAAACTATGAAAACCTTCTTCTTAACGCTTAAACATTGTTTTTAATTTAAGATTTCATATAAAGAGTCCGTGACACACATTACATATATACTATGTTTTAAAGGATCAAGATATCAACAAAATATATAATAGAATTATATGCATACTACAAAGACACCATAAAAAAAGAGCCAGCATAACTAAAAAAAATTCCATGTTTAATTAAATAAACTATTATGTCTACTTGAAATATTCTTTCATGAATATTATAGCAAGAAAGGTAGAAAAAAATTATAACTACATTCAATAAGAGAATTTTTATCGTACGTATTTATGTATAAATTAAATTACGCTTTAATATCAAAAATTATAGTTTAGTCAAACTTCTAAATTATTGTGCTGTGAAAATTTTAATGGTTGATTAGAAAGAGTAATTTAAGTATAACTAACAAATCCCTATAAGGAAAGTTATATATATATATATAGTTAGGATATAGATATGCAATGAGCATAAAATTTTGAAGTACCCTATGAAATATAAAACAAAAAATTAGAAAATATAGAAAAATAATTAGTAAACCAATTAAGATAATAATAATAACAAACTATAAAAATAAAATGTTAAACCATAATATTATTAAATAAGTAAATATTAAATCAGATATTTTGTCGACGGAGAGATTTTGTTTATTTGCCTTAACTTGGACTGTATGCAAAAAAATTACCGAATATCAATAGAATTGTATTGTGTATATTATTAAACCCTTTAAATATACTACTATATTATATAAAATCAACATCTTCGGTTCGCTTGGTTTGCTCAGTTAATAAACCATACCATATCCATAAACCGTGATTTTTTAAATATAATATCAATTCACTAAAACCATTATTACCAGATCTAAACCATGTTTACTGATACCAATGCATAATTGATTGGATCTGAATAAACATAAAATGCCCTACATTTTGAGACACAATATTTTATTGAAAATGATTCTCATTTTCGTGTACCGTGCTCAGATTGTCCAAAATAATACATTTGTTGTTTTTCTTGCCTTTTCTCTTTATTTCTTGCTTTTTCTCTTTATTTCTTACTTTCTATTTTATATTTATTATTAAACTTATAACCACAATTAATTACATTATATATAAGCAAATATAACTAAAAAAACACAAAAAGCTAAACATAAAAACAAAATTGATAATATTATCAGTTACTAACATTCACCAAAACACATATAATAACTTAACACACTATAAATTCTTTCAACTCGGAATTAAAAAGCCAACAATACTAAGAACTTGGTCATCATTAGTTAGTGATATAATTCAATTTGGTGTACGCAATAACCATACTCACACCCAATTTAAGATAAAATATTTTTTTACAAAGTGACGTCTTTTATAAAAATCAATCCATCAAATTCCGCCCGTAGGGCGGGTTGACCCTAGTACATTTATAAAATAAAAAATTATCCGCACGGACTAAGTTCACGAGCTCTTAGATTTGGAGTTATTTGTAATGGCTTTTTTAAGTTTTAACTAGTTGTTGGTAGTTTTAAGCTTTTGGGTATCGTATCAGGTTATGTAATTTGACGATTATGGCTTTTTTTACTTGAAGAAACATATATGAAAAGAAAGTTCTTAATTTTCTAACGTTTCGGCAAATTTCATTTTCTTGCAACTGTTGATTTTAGTGTGGAAATTACATTTTTACATAAACAAACCAAATCTAAATCAAGTTATACTTATACATAGTCGAGATGCTAAAAATCAAGTGAAGAACACACCAAGATTCCTGATACAAGTTCAAATCGTATGATTAGTTAGTTTATGTTATCGAGTTGTTCGAGTAGGAAAAAAGTTGTAATTTGGAATTTAGATCCCCACACAACCGTTATATTACCAGACTCATCTTTTGTTCATTGACCAAAATTCATGTCTCTAATTCAACAATTCCTTCGTATATCGGTGTTATTAAGTGCATTTCCCAATTTTAGTTATGTATTTTGGGTACTAATAGTTTTTAGCGGTCGTTCAAATTTTTTTTTTCCAGCTATGCCGTTGTATTCGAACGGTTCAATAATGCATTATTATTATTTTTATTTTTCGAAAAAGAGTTGTAAATATCTTTAATACATCGACATAGAACATTCAGAACTGATCATCCGCAATGTATGATACAATCTTGAAACTCTTTTTTACTGTGACTTGTAACACTACAGTTCCTTATGCATACTGGGTTTGGAACATCATCCGGCCTTATTGTTTCCATTCTGCACACAACCACAAATTATTATTACATATGTTAAATGTATATATATGTATATACGCATTGACAATGATCCATTAGGCTTTTATGATAAAGGTTGATCTGAAAAAATATCTTGATGAATAAATGTGATAACTGTAAGTTACGTACGTTGTGAGATGGCCTTCCTTTGACATGTTTTCCATTCCACTGCATGCTTTTAGATGACATCCGATCATTATCAGTGTCATCATTATCATACACACCTTTTGTGCCATTCTCTTAAACAATTTTGTTATTTAATTTAGACTTGGAATTCAAAATTAAAACTGATGTTTGTTGTTTGATATGTATAATTTGTGTATATATATATTATATATGTACATGATGAGATGAATGAAATCAAACATTAATTGTCATTGTAATACATTTGTTGCTTTGACTTGAATACAATTCATTTTGTATGACTAAAAAGAGAGAATACAATTCATTTTGTAACTGTTCTATGGATAGCAAATCTCTATTACTTTAATTTATATCTTACAGTATTTGGAAACAAAGCAAAATTTATAATTGAAAGATCCTAACCATTTAATTTGACCAAGTAATTAATCATATTCTCATAAAAATAAATAAATCAGAATTGCATGAAAAACATACAAAGAACTAATCGTAGACATGCATTTATTTGCATCTAAAAGGAATAAAAATATAGCCAGAATGAAACAAAAAGACAGAATAATCAAGAAAGAGAATAGTCAACACAAACGAAAAACAAGAGCCATCTCAAATATCTAGTTTGCAAAGAGACGAGGTCCGTCTTTAGAGCATTTCTAACGTAATATTCAATTTTTTTTATAAAATAGAGTAAAAATAAATATGAAGTAAAAATACTCCAATTCTATTTTATTTTTTACTTTATAATAGAGTAATGAACAAAAAACAATAAATTACTCCATTTACAGAATAAATCCCATTATGAAGTGGAATAGGATTGAAGTATTTTTTAATCCGTTTTGGAGAAAAAATTGTGTTGGATTGAAGACGTCGTTACATAATGCAAATGCAGAAGAAACATATGTTTTACGCCACAATTTAATGAACTTTTTTTAAGGGCCGCAATTTAATAAACAATTTAATAAACTTGTTTTATGGTTTTTTTATTCACTGGTATTAGTAATGACATTATGAAATTTCGACTCCAATTATGGTAGTTTTTTAAATAATATTTTATGTATTCTCTTACTACATTTATTCAGATGTCATATATATTGTTTATTTAACTATATGTTCTCTTTAAATTTCTTCATTTACAGATTTTTGTAACTGAAAACTGTATGTTCTCCTTAAATCTCTTTTCATTCTTAATAGCTATTGGGAGTGATTGGTTGGATTGTAGAAAGTGACTTTAGCTTTAATTTTTATCTACAACCTTAAATACTACCAATCATGTTTTATCTTAGTTTTTAAAGTTACAACAAAAAAACTAAAGGTACAGTAAAAACATATAAAAAATGGTTGTAAAAATCTTATTTTCTAAAGCCACATCTTTTTAGCTGTATGAAATTTTAAAGTTACATTCCTTAAAGCTAAATCAAAAATGTATTTTCAAATTCATTATTAAAAATATACATTATTATCATAATAAAATTTAGTTATAAGGAAACTATATGATATAATCATTTGATAATTAAATATAAAGGCCACATTATGTTAGTGTGCTTTAGGCCACCAAACTAATAGGAACGGCTCTGAAAGAGATAATCAAATATGAGAAAATATTATATCATATTTACATATTATAAATCTTTTGTACATAGAAAACAATCTTTCCACTATCTTTGTCTTCTTTTGAAAATGAAATATAATATTGTTTAATCTTTATGTATATAGAAAACAATCTTTCCAGTAAAAATTATCTTTTAGGAAAGACTGTAGTTCAAAAAAAAAAGGAAAGAAATAGTTCTATATGCAACTTAATTTCGTATGAAGTTACCGTCTATTTTATATCTAGTTTAAATAAATAGAAAATGGGTCAGCGGCTGGTTGAATAAAATGGGCCAATTCTCTCGTTATTATAATAGGCCTGGGTCTGAATTATAGATTAGTCTAATAAAACCAGTTTTAAAAGGCTAACTAGATTTTGGCGAGTATGTTTATTATTTTATTTTTATTTTTTTAAAAATTTATTTTTTTATATTTTTGAATTTTATTAATATTTTGTGTTTTTCTTTGTATAATATTGTTTCTTATATGATTAATAAGAGGTTTTAATAATTGTACCACACTTATATCAATAGGTTTTGATGTTGTTTTAATATAATAGATTAAAATAAAACATTTATCTTATAACCCATTTTGTATTAAAATCATTTTTATGCTTTAAAACTTTCAGACATAATTTTTTAAATTTACTTATATAATTTGATTTTGTTATTTAAATTGGAATTAATATTTATAAATATATAATATGAATAGTGAATATAATATGATTATTCAGTTGTAGCTGTTAGAAAGTTGAGTAAAATGCAAAAGTTGATTTTAATATTAAAAGGTTGTGGACAGTTTTTTAGTATGATAGGAAGAAGTGAGTTTCTATTAATTTGGAATCGAAGAAATGGTTATAAAATATTATAAGATAGTTATTGTTGGACTAAACTTCAATCAATTAGTCATGATCATGATTTAATAGTATTGATTCCTTTTTTTTTTGATAAAGGAAAGCTAAGTCCTTAGTAGTTTTTAATCTTAAGGGATTTGATTTCTTTGTATATGAAAACGAAACTTTTGTATTTTTTGACAACTTCCTATAATTTTTGTTTAGAACTATTTTATCTGTTTCTTGCATTCTTAGTAATCATAGTTTGTTTTCGATTCAGATTTTATGCATATATTCTTCGAATTTCAAGATTTCTAAAAACTATAGGTTAGATCCCTATATAACTTTATATAATTGTCTGATCTATAAATGAGTTTTCTGTTTTATTAGAGTTTTATATTATTTTTTTATAGCTTCACTTTCTGCTTTTGAGATAATATCATATTACCATACTCCTATATTAGAGATGAAACTATGTACTAGTGCTGGGCATTCAGGTTTTCGGTTCGGATCGGTTCGGTTTATTCGGTTTTCGGGTTATTTGGATTGGAATGTTTAGGAACCGTTTAGGAACTGTACATTTTTCGGATCGGTTCGGTTCGGATAATGTCAGGTTCGGGTCGGGTTTCTATTTTTTTTATAAAACTCGAAATAGAACCGTATTACAAATAATTTGGGTTTGGTTCGGGTTTACAATCCAAAAACCGAAAAAACCCTAAAAATCCGAGCCAAACCCGGAAAAAACAAAAATATATCCGGGTTATTCGGGTAGTTTGGATTTTTTTAGATATTTTTTATTTATAAATTATATTTTATATATATTAAAATTTAAAATAATAAAAAATTCAATATATTCAAAATATTCGGGTACCCGTTCGGTTCTCGGTTCGGTCCTGGTTCGGTTTCGGTTTTTCGGATTTAGAAATATAAGAACCGTTCGGGTTTTTGTAATTTTCGGTCCGGTTTCGGTCTTGGTTTTTTCGGTTCGGTTCCGGTTCGGTTTTCGGATTTCGGATAATATGCCCAGGACTACTATGTACCGCTAAATTAACTTGGTTGTCAATTATAAATATCCTTTCAATGATTAAACTTTATTTTCTAAATAAAAAGTAGAGGTAACTTGATTTTCTTGGAATCGATAACTAAATTTGTAATCGTACTGGCCGATATCATGCTTACCAACTAATTGCATGTTCCCAGTGACTTACAAGTAAAAAGCTACTTAACACAATCAACTTTTGTTTTTAGGTTTCCTCAATTAATACATTACCATATAAGGGCCGCCTGTCACATTTATATTATCATTTTATCAGAAAAAATGTAGTGGCTGGTAGAGTCTACATATATAGTGTATCGGTTGGTATAAGGCCATTATTGTTGAAGATGCATGTGTTACAGTAAATAAATATAGTAAAACTCGCTTTAACGGTCTGACACTACAAAACTAAATTTTTGTAAGTTAGAAGAAGGTTTTGATTTTTGATAGACACCAATTTTGATAAAGGCATTGTATCTGTGTCTATCCTTTTATAGATTCATTAGAACTGATTGATGTCTAGTGGTTGGTAATGATATTATACATATACTGAACACAAAGTCAAGCAAAACTACAACACATCCACCTAAACTCAGAAAATCAAACAAAACTAGCTAACTCTCTCTCTCTCTCTCTCTCCAAAATGTCATCTATCTTCCTCCTCATGTTGATATCTTCAACAATCTCTATTGCACGTTCCGAAGTCACTCCACTAAGAATTTTCGCAAAAATTCCAAGGAATGCATCCGAAGAGAGAGAGGAAGCTGAGGGCATAACGGTAATTTAAAAAGCAGATATTATTCTCTGCAACAAACGACGCAAACAAACAAATATAGAGAGACAGCTTAAACCCTTCCATAAAAACTCTCACACATACATACATACAGTCTCTCTTTAATTCAACGACGCTCTCTCTCTCTCTCTCTCTCTCTCCAAAATGTCATCTATCTTCCTCCTCATGTCGATATCTTCAACAATCTCTATTGCACGTTCCGAAGTCACTCCACTAAGAATTTTCGCAAAAATTCCAAGGAATGCATCCGAAGAGAGAGAGGAAGCTGAGGGCATAACGGTAATTTAAAAAGCAGATATTATTCTCTGCAACAAACGACGCAAACAAACAAATATAGAGAGACAGCTTAAACCCTTCCATAAAAACTCTCACACATACATACATACAGTCTCTCTTTAATTCAACGACGCTCTCTCTCTCTCTCTCTCTCTCTCCAAAATGTCATCTATCTTCCTCCTCATGTCGATATCTTCAACAATCTCTATTGCACGTTCCGAAGTCACTCCACTAAGAATTTTCGCAAAAATTCCAAGGAATGCATCCGAAGAGAGACAGCAAGTCGACGACTCTACTGATTCCGATCTCAAAATATTTTATTATGATCAGAATCTTGACCATTTCACGTTCACACCCAAAAGCTATATGACGTTTCAACAGAGATACGCCATCCAGTCTAAGCATTGGGCTGGTGCTAATGATAACGCACCGATCTTAGCGTATCTTGGAGAGGAATCATCGTTAGAGACGGATTTATCTGTCATCGGTTTCCTCCGTGACAACGGTCCTCGTTTGAAAGCCCTGCTCGTCTACATAGAGGTATATTTATCTTTTTTTTTTTTTTTTTTTTTTGATTTGAGGTATATTTATCAAAAAGAATGAGATACGTATTATAATATTTTATTGTATGTATGAATATTAATGCATGGGATACATAATGCAGCATAGGTATTACGGGACGTCCATGCCATTTGGATCGGGAAAAGAAGCATTGAAGAACGCGAGTACATTGGGATACTTGAATTCAGCCCAAGCATTAGCAGACTATGCTGCCATTTTGTTACACGTTAAGGAGAAGTACTCCGCGGATCACAGCCCGATCATAGTTATTGGAGGATCCTACGGGGGAAGTAAGCAAATTTACTTCATTATATATAGATATATATATATTTCATATGTAAAATGATCATATACTAACTTACGGATTTTGATAAGATTTTTTTACACGCCATGATATCCTTTACGTTTGATGTTGATTTTAGATAATATAAAAGTTTGTCAACTATAAATTTTATTTTTCATTTTTGTGGTACACAGTGTTAGCGGCGTGGTTTAGGCTAAAGTATCCGCATATAGCACTTGGGGCATTAGCATCTTCGGCTCCTCTTCTCTACTTTCAAGACACACTACCGAAACATGGTTATTATTATATAGTAACCAAAGTTTTCAAGGTAATAATACTTAATAAATTAGAAAATCACATCAGCGTATATGAGTAGTTTGGTGTTCGTATTATACAATTCACGCATTTCGGTTATTCCGTTCTTCACTAACTCAGCACTTGTTGTTAAAGGGTTATCACTTATTCTAGTTAACTATACTAAATACTTCCTTTTCATAATTTCACAATTTATATTTTACAAGGAAACAAGTGAGAGCTGTTATAATACGATACGTAAATCTTGGGAAGAAATTGACAGAGTTGCTGTCAAGCCCAACGGTCTTTTGATCCTCAGCAAAAAGTTCAGAATTTGCAAGTAATTAATTTTTTTTTTTCATTCTGACATAAATAACTATAAATATATATAGTTTGTGAACAATCTATCTTCTTATACATAATTAAGAGGGTATAATTTTCGTTACTTTTTCATCAGCACTTTGAACAACACATTTGAACTTAAGAACTTCCTGGATACCATCTACGCCTCGGCAGCTCAATACAACAGCAATCAGTATCCGGTTGCCTCATTATGCGAAGCTATTAACAACGGGGTAAACAGTGAAAATGATCTACTTGGCCAGATTTTTGCAGGTGATATTTTCTCTTTTATTTATTATGAGCATATTTATACAAGAATTAAACATATATATAAGAAAAAACATGAACATAAATTTTAGTGTAATGAGTTATGGTGTAAATATATATGTTAAATTAAAGTAAAATATATAGTGAAGTTGTCATTGAGTAAAGTTTAAAACAATTGAGTGAAGTATTGCTATTTTCTATTTTAAAAGTACAATATTTGCCTTGTAAGAGATCAGGATTGTGGAATGCAATTTATTTTAACTATTGAAAAATGATATGGCGTAAACGAATAAGATTTATCTAGAAATAAAAAAAAGTATTCAGGTTAAATTAAATCAATAAAAACCCAAAACATAAGTATATTTTTAAAAGTCAAAAAGGTAAATTTAAGAGCAAAATTAAAAGTCAAAAGAGGCATATAGCATGTGTTAAGGACTCCCTGAGCATCGAGGGTTCGACCATTAAGAATAATAGTATTGATTCGAATCTCGGTTCCTGGGAGAACAAAAGTACATACCCCTAAAATTCAAATGCATTCAAAGCCTTACACAATTTTCATTTTCCCAGGTGTTGTTTATGATAGGGGCAACCGTTCATGTTATCCTTTATCTGTTCAGCCCACAGAGGATAGCATAGCATGGAAGTGGCAGGTAAATTTTTAACACATGCTAAAAACATAACATATACAAATGATCAACTAATAATCAACTGTTTTTTATTAATTGGTCCAACAAAATACAATTATATAGACATGCAGCGAGATAGTTCTGCCCATAGGACATGACGAACAAGACACGATGTTCCAAACGGAGCCGTTTCGTATGGATATTAAAATTGACCGGTGCAAACTGCAGTACGGTGTCCCGCCTCGTCCACATTGGGTCACGGCTTACTACGGCATTCAGGTGCGAGTCATACAGAATAATATAACTGAATTTTATAAGAATCTCATGATTCGAATTACCTAACGTTATACATTTGTATGTCGTATGTAGGATGTCAAGTTAATCCTTCGACGTTTCGGGAGCAACATAAGGGCATCCTCATTGCTAGGAATTTAATTGCATATCTTAGGTTAGTTTATTAATATAATTAGATTAAGAGATTTTGTTAAGATACTTAATTAAAAATGGAGATTATTGGTAGATACTTTTGTAGTTTCTTAGCTAAATAGTAATATTTTTTTTATTTTGTAAATTTTTTGAGAGGACTTTATAACAAAACATATAACATTAAACATAAGAAAATAACAAAGTTGAACAAAAATTTAAAAAAAAAAGATTACAAAGTTGAAAAAAAAAATGCATAAAAGCATCTTTTTATTCAATTCATAGAAACTTAAACATGAAATCTTAATTTTCAAACCCAAATTGATCCCATATATGTTCGATCAAATCAAGTTTTAATTGTCTATGGATTGGTCTACCCCGAACTTTTGCCCGACGATCAAGTGTACTGAAAAGCTCGGTAGGCATCTTGACGCAAAAAGAAATATCCTCATCTTGAAACGTCTCATCTTGAGTCTGTGTACGTCGTTCATCTTCGACAATCATATTATGGAGTATGATACATGCTCTCATAATATTTGTTATCTTAGATTTATCCCATAAATTAGATGGATTTTTAATAACGGCGAATCTAGCTTGCAGGACTCCAAAGGCACGCTCAACATCTTTTCGGACAGATTCTTGGGTTTTAGCAAATAGTGAATGTTTTGGACCCTGTGGTAGTCGGATAGATTGAATAAATGTCGCCCACTCCGGATAAATACCATCCGTGAGATAGTAGGCGAAATCGTACTCCCTTCCGTTGACATTGAAGTTGACTTGCGGAGCTATTCCTTTAATAATGTCATCAAAAACAGGTGATCGATCTAGAATATTAAGATCGTTCATAGTACCTGGAGCTCCAAAAAATGCGTGCCATATCCATAGGTCATAAGAAGCTACGGCCTCCAACACAATTGTTGGTTTATCGGTTCCTCGTGAATACATACCTTTCCAAGCGGTGGGGCAATTCTTCCACTCCCAATGCATACAATCGATGCTTCCAATCATCCCGGGAAATCCACGTTCTTCTCCTTTAGCGAGTAGTCTTTCAAGATCCTCCGCTGTTGGACGTCTTAGGTATTCATCTCCAAACAAGTGGATAATTCCCGCGGTAAATTGGTGCAAGCATTTTCGAGCTGTGGTTTCACCAAGTCTTACATATTCGTCAACTGTATCAGCCCCACCACCATATGCTAATTGACGAATGGCTGCAGTGCATTTTTGGAGCGGTGATAGACTTGACCTTCCGACTGCATCTTGTGTTGGAGCAAAATAAGCTACTTCCGTAGAGAGACGATGCACAATACGCAGGAACAATGACTTGCTCATTCGAAACCGTC
>NC_027750.1:5535495-5542687 GCF_000695525.1 Brassica oleracea var. oleracea | reverse complement strand
GGTTTCGATTTCGCCGAGGGGATATCGACAGAGGAGATGGGGTTTGGACGGTTTCGATTTCGCCGAGGGGATATCGACAGAGGAGATGGGGTTTGGACGGTTTCGATTTCGCCGAGGGGATATCGACAGAGGAGATGGGGTTTGGACGGTTTCGATTTCGCCGAGGGGATATCGACAGAGGAGATGGGGTTTGGACGGTTTCGATTTCGCCGAGGGGATATCGACAGAGGAGATGGGGTTTGGACGGTTTCGATTTCGCCGAGGGGATATCGACAGAGGAGATGGGGTTTGGACGGTTTCGATTTCGCCGAGGGGATATCGACAGAGGAGATGGGGTTTGGACGGTTTCGATTTCGCCGAGGGGATATCGACAGAGGAGATGGGGTTTGGACGGTTTCGATTTCGCCGAGGGGATATCGACAGAGGAGATGGGGTTTGGACGGTTTCGATTTCGCCGAGGGGATATCGACAGAGGAGATGGGGTTTGGACGGTTTCGATTTCGCCGAGGGGATATCGACAGAGGAGATGGGGTTTGGACGGTTTCGATTTCGCCGAGGGGATATCGACAGAGGAGATGGGGTTTGGACGGTTTCGATTTCGCCGAGGGGATATCGACAGAGGAGATGGGGTTTAGACGGTTTCGATTTCGCCGAGAGGATTTACACAGAGAACATGCACAGAGGCGGTTTCGATTTCGACGGATTACAGCTATGGCGATTGAATCGCCGACGAGCTCGAAACAAGAAGAAGTCGAAAATGAAAACACCGAACACGAATTTCTCTTCCTCTAACCCTACACCCACTCATTTTCTGCCACCTGCCCCTTAAGGACGGAGAAATAAACTTCTTAATTAAGAAGTTCTTCGGTCCGTTTGTAATATTTTCACCTATTTTACATTAATTTTTCGACCCAAAATAAGAAGAAATGGGCTTTACATACGGGCGATAATCATACCCTAATATTCTCCAACGGATTGTTAGATCCATATAGCGTCGGCGGGTAACTCTTTTTATTCATAAATGTTTAAATAAAAACTTGGGTAGATATATTTGCGTGTAAAAGCAAAGGGAACTTATAAATAGTAAATTTTAAAAAATATTTCAGGATTTTAGAAGATATCTCAGCCACCATAGTCGCCCTTACAACACCGGAAGGTAACGTATGATATTTAAAATTTTATTAATCAAACGTTTATCCAACGTGCAATAATGTTAATTTAATATTTATTAGGCTCTCACTGTCGGGACATTGTCTTGAAGAACGTAGGCGACCCAGAGTGGCTGCTTCTTCAGAGGAAAAAAGAAATAGAGATTATAGTGTCTTGGATCACAAGCTACAAAAGGGATCTCAGAGATTTTAATATATAGTAGCTATTATAAAAACTATAAATCAGTATTGTAATCATAAAGTACCGATGACTTTCTGTTGGTATCAAGTTGGTTGATATATGATAATCATATATATAATAACGCAACAAATATTACATAAATACAATATATTATAAATAGATGTACCAAACCGACAACTATTTGGACGGTGATCTAAACTTCTGTCCAAAAAACTGGAGTCAAACGCGAAGTGAAGTGAGTCAAATATATACTTTTTTTTAGCAACAGTCAAATAGATACTAAAAACCGAACATTTAGCCGAACTGTAAACTAATTACTCAAATGCCCACGCGCATGCCAAGTTACAAGTTATGAGACTGGGACAAATGTTTGATGACGCACCAAAAGTGAAGTCAAGATAAAATTATAGTTTTAACAGAAGAAATTTCTTTGTGAATTAGTGGGCCTCGAAACAAGATAAAAGACATTCCCACTGAATGTGACACCACATCTAATAACTTTGCCACAAGGGAAAAAGATTGCTTTTCTTTTTATGTTTTATAACTTTTTACTTGCATATTGTGGAAATACTGTAACCTAATAGCTAAAGTTTAAAAGTTTTTACATCCCGATTTGGATTTCGAATCCTAAACTATGTAATTTATTGAAGAATACATGAAATTCAGGTTTCAAGTTCCAGAAAAAGCGATTTATTACTGTAGACTACGGAAAAAAACTTACATAGGATCTTCAACATGAAGCAAGTAAATCTAGTCAGGCGTGAATCTTTATATGATGGTTCAGGTGATGCAGTTAGGCATAGATTCTCATAAGACATGTAGTATTGCCGGTTGTTAAATCGTCTATGTAATATTTCTCACAATTGTAATATCATAATAAATCAGCGTTAAAAATAAACATTTTACTTGCTTATAAGTTGTTTGTCACAAGGGAAAAATATTGCTTTTCTTTTTTATGTTTTATAACCTTTTACTTACATATAAGTTTTTCTTATAGTTGTTACAATTGAAAGCTGATTCACCGAACTAGATTACATAAAAAAGATTTATTTTTTTGTTTTTTGGACAGCGTACATAAAAGATTTGGTTATTCATATTGTCGTGAAACTGAAGAAACTATCAAAGCATTAAAATCAATACCATTAAAAGGGGATCATTCCCATTTTTTACCCTTAATGAAATACTTAAGTTTTCCAATTTTGATCTTACTTTTATGAACAAATTAAAATTATCATTAATGGCATTATTGTCATTCGAAATTTGGGCTTATCATTAAATTTAAATGGACTTTGATTTGGACGTATTAGTTTCACCGCCACTTTTAAAACAAGAGAATTATATACTTAAATGAAATCTACAATCGGGCTTAAATAATTAACTTCTTTGGGCTTATATAACTACAACAATATACTTAGATAAAACCTAAATTCATGCTTAAGGATTATGATGTTACCTTGATTTACACGTACCTTTGATTTAAGCAAGCGAATATACCCCATTATTAATACCCGTTTATAATCTAAAACGAAGGTACACCCAGGATATTATTCCAAATTTATAATCAGAATATTCTTCTAACTCCACAATATTTGCGATATCAAACTGTTTTGGTAATCTGAGAAGCGTAGCCTATAAACTTTTGATAGCCAAATCTGTTAATTAATCAAATCAATACCATTAAAAGGGGATCATTCCCATTTTTTACCCTTAATGAAATACTTAAGTTTTCCAATTTTGACCTTACTTTTATGAACAAATTAAAATTATCATTAATGGCATTATTGTCATTCGAAATTTGGGCTTATCATTAAATTTAAATGGACTTTGATTTGGACGTATTAGTTTCACCGCCACTTTTAAAACAAGAGAATTATATACTTAAATGAAATCTACAATCGGGCTTAAATAATTAACTTCTTTGGGCTTATATAACTACAACAATATACTTAGATAAAACCTAAATTCATGCTTAAGGATTATGATGTTACCTTGATTTACACGTACCTTTGATTTAAGCAAGCGAATATACCCCATTATTAATACCCGTTTATAATCTAAAACGAAGGTACACCCAGGATATTATTCCAAATTTATAATCAGAATATTCTTCTAACTCCACAATATTTGCGATATCAAACTGTTTTGGTAATCTGAGAAGCGTAGCCTATAAACTTTTGATAGCCAAATCTGTTAATTAATCAAATGGGTTATGTTTATTTATAATCCATTTCATAGCCTATAAACATTTTTGATAATAACAAATAAATTAAAATCTCCAATAATTTAAAAAGTAATATTAGATATTGAAATTTTCTAACTAAATGATTTTAAGACTTTATCATAAAACTAAAAAAAAATTGGACAGCTTTATATGTCTAAAAATACAACCATTCTTTAACTTATTTACAAACATAAAACGGTTGTGTGAGACATTTTAAAAAACACAATTTCTTCATACTGTACAAACTATAAAGTTTCTTATTCTATATAATCAAATCATATGACTTATATTTAATTTATAGAAATATTCAACTATTCATATATCCACCATTTTTATATAACTAAGTAACAAATAACTGACCCGCATAATTGAAAATTGATCATGTGACATTTTATATAATCAAAATAAAAGATTTATCGATCTATTTGTTGATAAAACAACAAAAATAGAACCCGCGCTTTTTAAGCGCGGGTCAAAAATCTAGTAGACAGTAAAACAGATCAAAGGTGAATCATGTACCGAACTAGAAACTATATGTACGTTCTTAATTGCCAAAAACCATATATGCATTCTTCTATTGGAGAGTTGAAGAAATCTGTAAACCAAATCCAAAATCAACAGTGGCTACCATAGCATCTATTATGTAGTAAAACTCAAGGAATAATTAACCACACAAATGTGGTTAAGTGGTACAACGAATTTGTAAAAGTGATAAATATTCAAAGTTCGAAACTCTCATCTCAGATATATCCACTTATGTGGCTATATCACACATAAGTTTCTAATTCTTATTGCGAACAATCAAATTCAACCAAATTTGATTAGCGCCCGTGGATAAACCTCCAAAAAATTAGTCGAACCGGTCGCTCGATATTCCGGATTATATATAAAAAAAAATTAAAATGATTATCATCTTCTGATTTCAAATCAGTTTTATTTTCTTTTTTTAAAACCATGTACTATTCCGTCCAAGTTGTCGATAAATGTTCACTTTATTTTATATTATTTTTGTAGACGAGGAAAAGAAAAAGAAACGTTAAAGAAAAATGCATGCATGAAATAATTGCAAAGTGGGTTCTACAGAGTAACAATCGAAAAAGGAAAGAGAGGAATTGCCATGATCTGAATTGTTTCCTTAAGACATAAGGACCAATCGAGTCGTGGAGTTAGCAAATTCATCAACTTTTCTAGCAAATTCATCAACTTGCTGGAAATATTCAATGTTTCAACTACGTAACATTTTTTTTATTTTCATTCGAAAAAAACATTTTTTTTATTGATCTAGATTATTCAGGTTTCGACCCAATTTTTCTCCAATCTAAACAATATCGACAACTAATTCGGTTCCATTTTTTTTATGAGACCTAAGAAATAATTTTATTTCCTTATCGCCAAGTATTAGCAACTTATGCATTTTTTTTGAAACTCATGCGTTCTCCGAATGGTAACATCCGTCTCGCACCGCATGCAGTTAACAGTACCAAAAATCTCTATATATATCATATATCTATACGTTTTTATAACTGTCAGAACCATACCGCAGTCTAACTGCTTATCCCACACCGCTCAATCTGCTGTTACTATTCAGAACAGTTTCAAACTTTCAACATATACAACCATGCATGTTACCATATGTAAAGGATACGCATTGTGTGGCTTAGGTAACCAGGGAACAAATACTAAAGGGAAAAGAGATGATGTCCAGAACCTTCCATTGACTGGTCTTCCCTTATTTTGAAACAAAACCCTGCATCCATGTTTGTATATATAAATATATAATTCTACTTTATTTGTATTTGACAAATAAATCATTTAAATATTGCTGCTATATATCATCTAGTTCTTTTTGTCAACCATTGCATATATATTAGCCCAATGGGCAAGTTTTACAGGCTAATTCAAGCCTATACAATTAACATTCTGCCCAAAACGAAACCCAACAACTAAAGATAACTAAGATAACCGATCTTTCCATGATTGACACGTGCTTGTCAACGTGGCTTCGTTGCTTCAGAATCGAGGAACGAGAAGCGATGCCGGAAACCTCGCCGGGCAAACCTTCAGTCTCTGCCTCCGGTTGGCTTGAACAAGCTTGCATGTTCTTCCTCTTCTCTAATCGTTAGATATGAGTTCAGAGAAAGCTCCAGTAGAATTAATAACAAATTTTTGTCAAAACACTAGCCTATAGGGCAGCTCCAACTCTTCTGAATTCTGTATCAAATTCTCCAAAGCGTGTCTAAATCTTAGTTCTTGATTCCTATGGATACTTTGCCTAAACATGAAGCAAAGATCGATACCAACTCAAAATCAAAAACCAAGCTCTCTAACAAAGAAGAGAATCGGTTCTCTAGGTCCAACGGCATAGACATTAATCGAAACAGAAGGAGAAGAAACTCTGACTTTATACATCCGATCAACACAAGATCAGAGTTTTATTTATTCAAACCAACTCGGGTACAAAGAGAAACATGAAGAACGAACTCGAAATTGGTTTGAAAACAGTACAAAATCGTCTAAACGAAAATACAGAGTCGCCTAGCGAAAATCAAAATCGATCAAAGATCGAAAGTATATACAATTTAGTCGTAAATTTTATCGGGCCTACACTAGATCAAACTCGGAATGAGTTCTTTTAACATTTTCACATATTTTATCGGCTTAAGTAAGTAGAACAAACATTTAAAATAAATTATGAGATGGTGGTTGCTAATTTATATGTATAAAATGTGGTATTATACGTATAAACTACAAAAAAAATTCTTTCCGCGTATTTTCTGATTTTTATCCGCTTTTTTGATAAATTGATAGGCCCACATGTATCGCATGCGTGGTGTCTAACGAGTTTCCGAATAATGTTTAAAATACATAAGATAATAATTAATTCTCGAAATGAAATATATGTAATCATTAATTTTCAAATAAAAAACTATTTTGTGTCAAGTCTAATAAATCACTATTCATTTATGAGAAACCAATGAGAAAAAGAACACTAAATAATAAAATGTCATTATTCTCCCCTACCCTACTTGTTGTACTGTACATAACATACGTTGACCAAAAAAACATAACATACACTTCTGTTGTAAACATATCTAGTCAACAAAAGAGCTTCTCCAACAAAAAAAAACATAACATAGATTTTTAAATTCAAACAAGAAACAACGATTTGTAGAGTAAAGAAATTATTTGAAAGAAGCATCCGAACTCAGTTGTTGTCTTCATCACGTTCAGATTTAAACCATACATGTTCAACTAAATCATTTTTCAGTTGCTGATGCATCTGTCGATCACGAATTCTAGTTCGAACATCCATCATATTGGCGATATTTGTAGGGATATCTGTAGAATACGTGAGATCCACATATGAACTTCCGTGGTCATCTTCTTGTTGGAACCCAGAGACATCAAATTGATTGTATCCATCTCGTTCGTCTTCTACCATCATATTATGGAGTATGATACATGCTCGCATTATCTTTCCAATTTTGACTTTATCCCAAAAAAGGGCTGGATTTTTAACAATGGCGAAGCGAGCTTGCAAGACTCCAAAAGCACGCTCGACATCCTTTCGGACAGCTTCTTGACGCTGAGCAAATAAAACTGCTTTCGGCCCTTGTGGTA
>NC_027750.1:5512525-5535475 GCF_000695525.1 Brassica oleracea var. oleracea | reverse complement strand
TCATCAAAAACAGGTGAGCGATCAAGAACATTGATATCGTTTAATGTACCTGGAGGTCCAAAAAACGCTTGCCATATCCATAGATCATATGAAGCAACCGCCTCTAAAACGATCGTTGGTTTTCCGGAACCACGAGAATATTGCCCTTTCCAAGCGGTGGGACAATTCTTCCACTCCCAATGCATACAGTCGATGCTTCCTATCATCCCGGGAAATCCACGATACTCTACCATATCAAGTAGACGTTGAAGATCAGCCGGTGTTGGTCTTCTAAGGTATTCATCGCCGAATAAATTGATTATTCCTTCTACAAAATTCTCCAAACATAACCGAGTTGTAGTTTCACCGAGCCGAAGGTATTCGTCGACCGTATCAGCCGCAGTACCATACACCAAGACACGAATAGCCGCTGAACATTTTTGGAGTGAAGAGAGACCAAGCCTCCCTATACCATCTTCCCTTTGACGAAAGTATTGAACTTCATTGGAGAGTCGATCAACAATACGCATGAACAATGGCTTGTTCATTTTAAATCATCGACGGAAAAGATTTGGAGGATATGTCGGAGTTTCACTGAAATAATCATTCCACAAACGTTGATGGCCTGCTTCACGATTTCTTTCGATATGAACTCGTTTTTTCCTTCTCTTCCTTGCTTCCTCCTGATCAACGTGATGCATGCAAATATTTTCCAACGTTTGATCAAAATATTGATCAAAACTTTCATCATCTACTTCCTCGAAATTATTATTAGATGAAGATGCCATAGATGATTTGGTGATGATTTGGCGATGAGTTGGCGTTTGTAATGACTTTGTGAAAACAAGAGACGGGTTGGTGAAGAAGTGAGGTTGATGAGACGAGAAATGAAGAAGTGAGGTTGATGAGATGAGAAATGAAGAAGTGAGGCGAGATGAGATGAGATGAGGAGTGATATGAGATGAAATGAGTTTGGTGACTTTATAATACAAGAAGTGATCAACACAAGACCTGTGATCATACAAGACCCGTGATCAGATAATACAAAACTACGTATAACACACATGCATAATACATACAAGACCCGTGAATTTACAACACACATGATCAACAAACACCCGTGATCTGACCAAACACCCGTGATCACCCGTTACAAAACGCTGAAGACAACACCCATGACCTAACACAACCGAGTACATCTCAGTCTAGCTGTTCCGTGACATGAAACACCCGTGAATCTTCAACTGAATACGGTAGCGGGAACACTCATTACTACCAATGCCATGTATTTTATTCGAGAGTTGATGAGAATAGAGATGGAAGTTATGATAACAAAGCGAGAAGAGAATAGAGGCGAGTTTAGGAGTTGCAAAAGTAAGAGAAGAAACGAAGAAATTTAAAGAAGAGAAAAAGAAAGGAACATTTGAGAACGCTGAGATAAGAGGCATTAATCACACCCACAACCAATAACCAATTTGAGTAGACATATATCTAATTCATTTAACACACTTAAACCAGCTTCACAACCACAGTTCTTAAATCACACCTAACAGAACATAGTTTCCTAGCTAACCATTAATCACACAACAGACAGAAGCCATTCATAATCAACGGCAACCATAAACGTACACAAACCAATTCATTAATTGCCAAGATTTAATTCATTAGAGACGCTAACTCAATCCAACTCTATGAAACTCTATCCAATTCTATTTAACCATAAACGTACACTAACCTTGCTTTGTAATTGGAGTCCTTTGATCGATGAACCTTCCCCGTGTCTCTTTCCAAGCAACAAAAAACGTCTTTGATCCTCTCCATCTCACAACGGCAAACACAGAAACAAAATTTTTTATCTACAGAGTGAAACAAAATCTAAATTAATAAACTACCACCAAGCATATCACAATTAATCCAACACAACAAACCAATCAAGCTACAGACGGTATCGAACTGAACAAACAAATCAATATCGTAACAGAAGAACCACAATCTCAGACACCATTTGTTCTAAAACATGAATCAGAAACTTTACCTTTTGATCCGAGGAGAGCCACCGCAGAGAGCTCCGTCGCCGTCGTAGAGAGCCACCGCGAGACAGAATCAAACCGACAAAACAAATCAAACATGAGATCAGAACAAGAAGCAGCCTAATCAAAGACATGCATGAAAGAAGAACATAAGAACAAATGATTACCTTTTGATTCGAGGAGAGGCGAAGAGAGATTGAGACGCGGCGTCGTCGAGGAGAGGGAGACATACAAGGTATCGTCGAGAAGAGGGAGAGAGAAGGGTTCTCGTCGAGGAGAGGGAGAGAGACGAGGTGTCGTCGAGGTGAGAGGCAGAGACGCGGAGTCGTCGATAGATCAGCAATTGATTCCGCTTGATTTCGTCGAGGAGAGGGTGAGATACGACGAGTACACCGACAACGACGCCGATTGATTCTGTCGACGAGAGAACACCGCTTGATTCCGTCGACTCGACGCGAGAGAGAGAGAGAGAGAGCACGAGAGAGAGAGAAGCGGAGTCGACGATGAATGACCAAACGAAAGGTTTGGCTTCGTCTTGGAAAAAAAATGCCATCAATGCGTGACACGTGTTAAGAAGAGACGCCTCTTCAATGCCCAATTTAAGGGACGTCTTCACCTTAATTTCATATTTATCTTTTATTTTTAATCCTAAAAACACTAAAACCCCCCCCTTAAAGACCCCGATAATCCCACTTTTATACACTGCGGTTTTGCTTTTTAGTGTTGATAAAACCGCACATATTTTCATAAGTTTTGTGAATGGTGCATCATTTGCGGTTTTGGTAATACCGCACACAAATCCGCAACCATTGTGTCGCCACAATGTATAGATATATGGGTATATGTAGAGATTTTTGTTAATATTAAGCGGGGTGCGGGGCGGTGGTAAACATCGGAAGCCAAAGTATAACAAAAAATGACAAGTTTGACTTTTATCGATTTGACCATCACCGTGTCGCCACTTGTCACCCTAAACCTCTCTCTCACCAACTGAGTGATGATTGATCAACATAGCATACAACACTCCGCCTTCTTCTTCCTCTTCCTCTTTACTTCCAAAACTCTAAACCATTTCTTGGAACCTTCGAAAAATCAGATCTTTGGGATCATAATAAAATGTCTTTATCCTTAAAAATCTCCCACCTTTCAAACACCCTAGAGCCTCGAGATCAATGCAGAGCCGTTCGAACGTTTGAATTCAGCTCGATTTGTTTCCGTGGAGGCCATTGGAGAACGGAGCTGTCTTCTCCGAAACTGAGAACTCGGTGCGCGGGATCGGATGCGGGAATCTCCGGCGGCAGATCGGTGCCGGAATGGACCTATACCGGATCCAAAGACGAGACCTTTAGCGATTTGGAGATCGACGACGGAGAGGACGGTGGAAATGGAGATAGTGGTGGTAACAATGGAGGCGGAGGAGATGATGGAGAGGAGGAGGAGGAGGAGAAGGAGTTTGGTCCGTTAGTGAAGTTCGACGAAGTTATGAAAGAGACGGAGAGGAGAGGAATTACTTTACCGGAGGATATGTCGGAGGCGGCGAAGTCTGTTGGGATTCGGAAACTCTTCCTTCTTCGTTATCTCGATCTTCAGGTTTGTCTTCTTTTATTTTTTTTGGTTGAATAAAAATTTAATTTTCATTCAAAAAATAATAAAAAAAAGGTTTGTCTTTTTTTTTTTGGAACATTTGGTAAAGTAAAGATGTTCTGTAAGATTATTATGAGGAGTTTATGTTTTTGACAGGGATCTGTATGGCCGCTTGGGTTTCTGATGAGGACATGCTCCATGCTTCGTAACAGAATGCTTGCGGATCCTTCGTTTCTCTTCAAAGTTGGAACCGAGGTTTGTTTTGTCCGAAAGATCAAAGCTTTTTTTAGGAGATTGTTGTGTCAAGAATGTGACTTGTGGGTTTTGATTTGATGATGCAGATAGCGATAGACTCTTGCTGTGCGACGTTTGCGGAAGTGCAGAAGAGAGGGGATGATTTCTGGTCTGAGTTTGAGTTGTATGCTGCTGATCTTTTGGTTGGTCTTGTGGTTGATGTCGCTTTGGTTGGGCTTTTGGCTCCTTATGCGCGTATTGGGAAGACATCTGTGGCGTCATCTACAGGTTTGTTTAAGGGTCTTAAACGTTCTTGTGCAGCCCTTCCTAGCAGGTCTCACACTCTAACTCTTCACTTTTGGCATCATCATGTAATGGAAAAATCAGTTAAGATGTTGTTACTTATACCGGTTTTTTGTTTTGGGCTTATGAAGTGTTTTTGAAGCTGAAAGACCGGGTTGTAAATTCTCGGTTAACCAGCGGATTGCAACTTTCTTCTACAAGGTATGGAGAAGTAATGTTCTTTGTGGATCTTTCTTCCATGTATTTGGTTTTTACTAGTTGGTGTGGTTATCTAGGGGCTCTTGTATGGTTCGGTTGGGTTCGGCTGTGGTCTCATCGGTCAGGGAATTGCAAATCTCATCATGACGGCAAAACGGTATTTCTTTGCATTATTTCTCAATCATGAAATGAATCTTTCTTGTTTTATATGATGTGATTGAGACACTGGTCTGGCCTCTATGTCAAAATATAGGAGTATAAAGAAAGCAGAAGAAGACGTCCCTGTTCCACCTCTATTCAAAAGTGCTGCTCTCTGGGGTTAGTCTCACTTAACCATCTCTAACTCAATTTCTTAAACCGGTTTAGTTTCTTAGAAAGTAAAGAACCTGTGACATCGATTATGCTTTACAAATCTCGGTGACAGTACCAGCTAGATTGTTCCTGTTGTTTGTAATTGTAATCTTATATATTCCAGTTACAGTAAATTAGTTTAAGAACTCATAGACAAATGTGAAGGTGTCACTATACGTTGTTGCTTGCTTACAAACGCTTTCTATATCTTGGGATTATTGATCAGGTGTGTTCCTTGGATTATCTTCCAACGCACGTTACCAAATCATCAACGGACTTGAGCGCGTCGTGGAAGGTTCTACGGCAGCCAAACGCATTCCTGTGGTCGCCATGGCGTTTACGGTTGGAGTCCGGTTTGCTAACAATGTTTATGGCGGTATGCAGTTTGTTGATTGGGCTAAATTATCTGGCGTCCAGTAGTTAAACCGGCTCGGTTTTATCACGAACCGGTATGCAAACCAGCCTTAGCGTGTTATTGAATGTCATTAGTGATTACTGATTAGGTTTTTTACCAAGAGCTGGTTCATTATTCGAACCGGATTCTTCTAACCGGACTACTCAGAACGAACCCGAACAAGACTTTCCAATTTGCTTAGCAGTATGCAATAATAATGGCGGTTTGCATCATTTAATAGGAAAACTAAAACGTTTTTTCCATTTTTTGATTGTGTAAAAAAGAAAATTTCCATTTATCTCATCTACGAAATCTTTATATATAGTGTGGCTTATGAAATTTCTTTGTCAAGTAAAGATCAAAGGGTTACGGTTTTCATCACGCAACAATGTCAAGGGTCTCACAGCTTACTCTCATCTTCCGCGACAAACTACAAACTACCAACCAAAGCTCCAGCTTGACAAAGTCAGATGCTGTCGTGAAGAAACCATTGGCTCCATCGTCGAGCAACGACCGTGAGACGAGAGGGGCTGCTTCGTGGTCATCGTTCCAAATGCCTGTTCACTACCCAAGCTTCACGAAGGAAGAGTACGAGGCTATGTCGGAGGAAGAGCTTGATCGACTTCTCAAACTATATGGTCTGCAGCCTACAAATCTTGGTGACTTGTCTAGCAAGAAACAGTTTGCTATCGGTGCCTTCTTGTGGGAGAAGGGAATAGATTCATGTCCAGCTGAGCATGAACTAGTAAACCCTAGCTCTTCCATTGATGGTTTGGGTGAGAGCTCTTTGATGGGATTGATGACGGCTTTGAAATATATGGTTCACTATGTATTCCGTGTTTAGCAAGTAAAAATCCAAGGTAGCTTGATCTTAAAGTTTTGTTTCTAGTTGTTATATATGGATTATCCATCACTACGGTTTAGAAACTATTCTTGTTTATTCAAAGAAAGATTTTTTTTAGAAAAAACAAAAGTTTCTCAAACAAGGTTATGTTTAGATACTAGCTAGAATTCATCTAATTACACACGTTTAATTATAAGTGGTTTTATTTTGAAAAAGTTAATAAAACATAATTCAATAAATTACATGTATTAAAATATGAGTTTATATTAATTGAGAACCTCATTTCAAGCATTTTACTGATGGGATTGGTCTTAGGAAGACGCAAGGGATTAAAACCAACAAAAAAAAAAATCATGAGCTTGAGACTTTTACATTACTTTCATGTGCATTTAATTGACTTCTTTTGACAATACAAGTTCCTCGTGTTAATCAAAACCCCTAGAAGCAGTTAGCCTATATAAGCCAGTCTACATCCACTCACGGCAGGGACCGCATCTCCAGTTACCTCTGGTGCAAGTAGATTCCTCCTCCCATGGAGAGCAGTGGGAATGTATTGTGATATTACAAGTCTGGCATGTGAGATCAGCCCCTGGCTCCACATGCATACATATCTGACATGGTTTTGTATCGTCATTGAGAAATGCTCTCCACTGTCCCATTGTCTCAACCTGAGGGTTTGGGTTATCAGCGTTTCCTGAAGCATCCTTGTCATAGCCATATCCATTGCACTGGCCACTATCATCTGCTGTAAGCAACTCGGTCAGCGAGAAATAGGTTTGGGGTTCGAATTCCATGTCTTCGTAGTCAAACATTAGCTCGTTGTTGTTGCTGCTGTCAGATGCATTCAATTCCATGACAGGCAATGTTGGCTCCATTTCTGGTCTCACAAAAGGCACTGATTCTAGATGCGTTGAAAAGTCTATATAAGAAAGATTATTGTTCCCTTCTGTGTCTTCACGTTTGACTTGTCTCTTAACTGGTAGCTTCTGGGGTCCCGGCACAGAACCATCGCCATTCCATTCAACATCCAGATCCTTAGGAACAAAGCCATCTTCGAGGGGAAACGAGAGAGTAGAGGGTACCGAGTCTCTTGGTTCAGACATTATTTCAGAATCAGAATCCGTTCTGGTATTTCCTTTCTTATGTCTCTGGCGCTGGAAGAATGCGTTTCTCTTCTGTCTCTCTTCCTTGAGTTTGGGATCCATGTAAGGACAATCTGGTGCTCGTATACGACGGCATCTGCAACACTTGAACCCAGCAACTTCATGAATTTTTGACTCCTCGAGTTTAATCGCTTCAATGTGGTACCACTCTGCATACAGACGCTAGGATTAGATTTATAAGAATCAAAATAGTTAACATTCAAGTATAAAATTCAGAGTTTTTCTTACTGTCACAGCTTGTACAGTGGATGTACGTTTGACCGTGATTATACGGTAGTTTGCATAGCCAACAAACTGGTCCCGGATTCGGCTGATCAGACTGTGCAGCCAACACAACATTTTGACGTCTGAAGCTAGCACCTGTGTCGTCCGAGTTCTTCTTCCTCCATATAACACCCCAAGACAATGTCTTGTGTTGACTCATGGGTGCCATATTAGAATCAGGAGTGACTTGTTTAACTCCTGAAGCCTTGTCGCCTGTGTTGGAAGATGGTATCTGCTTAACAAGAGGCTTAATCTGTGTCTTAGTGACTGGAGTGACTGCGTTTTGATGTTGTCCATTGATCAGGACAGTGGGTGTTGTTGGATGTCTGTGATTGATAGTGATTAGTGAACGAGCTCTTGCAAGGTAGCACCGTTTGCAGGTTACCAGAGTTTCAACCTTTCCAGCTATGTGTTGTGTACTCATACTAGTACATTCCTTGTGACAGAAACCTGAGTGGCAAAAAAAAAAAGATTCCAACATGAAATCACAACCAGTTCTTCATCTATTAGTGGCTTCTGCATGAATAATTTACCTTGGCATGAACTGCATGTCGTTGCATCCCTGTAGACATATAGGGAACGGGAACAAAAGTTAATGATCTACAGACACAACTCTCTTTTTAAATATATCCTGAAAGGTGAAGAGAGCTAAAGAAAATACCTCAACAAAACATCAAGATGGCATGACGCACAAGAGCACTTCTCCGTCTTGTCCCTCCTAGAGGCTAGATAAGAAAATATGTTTGCTCGAGAAGCTTTCAGTTGCTTTCTCTGTAGCTTTGACAATCTTTCTGATTGCTTCTTGATAAAAGGCACATGGACCCTACGTAAACTTTCTTCATATTCTTTGATCAGATATAAGGGAACGCGTGCTTCAGCAAACCAAAACTTTTCGTTCCCATCTTCAGTTTTCTCGACTTCGATGACGTTCTTCATGACACGAGACGGAAGGTGCTTCTGATTTCCAAAGGCAACTCCATATCTAACCTTTTTATCTATAATCTTTTTGTCACGTATACTAGCGTTCCTAAAAACACTGGCCTCTGTCTCTGGACCTGCCTTAACATCTTGCACGTTTTGCTCTGGGCGTACAAGTTCACTCCATCTTATGTTCTTGTCAAGGTACCTAACCTGGCCGAGATTCAGTTGAATTTCAGGGGAACAGCATATAAACGCAATCATTTGAAAAACCATTGATGATTGAAGACAGACCTGAAAAGCAAGCTGAGAAATGTTTTTGCTACTTTCAACTGCAGCTTTCCAAATAGACCGCCTGCTTCTTTTAGGAATGTGAGAACCATCACCGTAATTAAATTCAGGAAACTTTTTCACACCACCTAAGGAAAGAACAAACAACTTAGCATCACCACAAGACTGAAACAAAATAGGATATCTCTGGAACAAGCACAAAATAACTAAGCTAGACAAGGTTACCTTGCCAAGCTGCTTTCCTTATCGTTGGCTTCAACAAGACTGCCTTCAGGAGTATAACTTTTGATAGTTTCCCTCCTCGCCACCAAGTGAAGCTATCATCATTAGATACTTCGGCTGTAACTTCAGCCTGGTTCTTCTGCCTCTTCTTTCCAGGTCCACGTTTCTGTGTGGCCCCAACAGTAACTCGAACGCTTTGAAAAATAGAATGTTCTATCAACCAATCATCCATTAGTTTAAGCCAACCGCTTGACAGAGCAATACTGCAAACATTTTCTTCAAGCTGCAAAGAAGCAATAATGAACCATATCATGCAGATGAAAACACGACAAATTATAATGCCACACCATTGAATGTTAAATCAAATCTGAACACAGCAGATGATAAGAAATGTTAACATATTTAATAGCAAAAGAAAGTGGATAAGATCATAAGAACATAAATGTTTACGAAAGGAAAAAAGAAATCACTTACTTCAAGCAGGAGGGCTTTCATCGCTTTGCATGTTGAGGCCTCCTCTAACTTCTTATGCCACTGTTCCCTAAGACTCTCACTGAGAAACGGCCCCACAATGAGACCACGTAAGCTTTCCTCCAGATATAGTATATATGCTGCAATACTCGAAAGCACCCCGTCCCCGTTCTCCAGAGGAAAAAGGCCACTAAAGATTTTCACAGCACTTCTGGTGGCCCCTGTTACAGCTGCATTTAACATGCATCCTCTCCTACTTGCTGATGTGAGTTTGCAAGAATGACACCAGCCACACCTTTCCCTGGTGATTTCCTTCTTATCAGGACTTGGCCAGAAGAAACTCGAGGCTACTAATGAAAATGCTTTCACCTGCAGCAAAATGTTACTCGAGGCAGCTTTCTTGGTGTTGCTAAACTTGTGTTGATCAGGTTCATGTGTTTCTTCTGACAATAGGACAGCCAAAGTAGTAGCAGCTGATGCAGCTAATTCTCCATTTGTGTAGTGATTAATGTACGCGTGAGGTTTAAATGTTGAACCCTTGTGTGTAATGCCAGCAAGCAAATTCTTCTCATGCGTTCCACTTGATCTACCCAAACCAGAACCTCCAACATAGCCTGAAGCAGATGCGCATTGAATATTGAAACTACTTGCATTCTCGGGCTTACTCAGGTCTGACATCTCTTCATCCCCTTCTTTTTGCATGTGAGATACTAAATCAGTCTCAACTGCTCTTAAATGAGCGACCACACCTCCGGGCAGATCCCAGTATTGTGAGATCTCTTTGCATATATACAGATGTTCCAGTCTATGGTTCGTTGCAGACAAGAGGACCGTTACAACTTTTGGAATGTCAGTGACACTGTAGTATTTAATATCTGCATCCGCATAAATTTGAAGCCTGCGATATATAAAGGAAATATTCATCAGTGTCCACAGCAAAACAATTAAAGCAATACGCGTTTTCCACTTTGAGAAAATTCTTAGACAAGCTCTTGAATGAATAGTAGCTCATAATTAAAGTAAAGTATGGAGAAATGGAAATGAAAGATCAGTTTTATTTCCATAATTGGAAAGAAAATTATCTTAGATAAGGCGATGAAAGCATACACAAGTAAGTGGTTGCATGTACCCAAGAAGAGCCGCCCATGTGGATCCACTCCAAAACACACTGCTCCCCTTAGTGACGTTTTATGAGCAATCGTTGGCCCCATTTTGTTGATAGTGCATTCCGGACAATACCACGGCCCATCAGGTATATACATTTTGAGGACGCCAATGCATCTTGAGTGATATGCTAAAGGGCATCCATCACAGCACAGCAACGTTCCATCCATGCCGCAGAGCCTACATTCGTCACTGTTTCCATCCACATCTGAGCTAACTCCATTAGGAGCACCATCAGTACATCTTGAACTCAAACTTTTTGACTCGGCCATTGAGCTTATCCCATGGTTTACCGGAACAAATCCATTAAGCTCTTTCTCCTTGCAAGCTGAGGTTTTAGCAAATCTAGGGTGGACACGTCTAGGTCCATTTTCAGGAAGATCAGCAGTAACTCCATCAGGATCATATCCAACTTCAGATTCTTCTCGAGTATCGATTTCAGCTCTTACATCTGCTACATCAAAAACATCGTCACACAGAATTTGCAGGATCTTCAACTTCATCACTACAGGTAAGGAATAATACTCTCTCTTCACAGAAAATTCATAGAAAACACTCCACTGAGGCTCACGTGCATGTCCCATGGCAGAAAAGTACTGAACCAAATAAACAGGCCAAGTTAGCGCATCGAGCAAGCTCCAATCAATGCACCTGCAGATGGCAATGCAACAAAATCTCCCAATTGTTATCCACTAACATATAAGAGATCCTAAACTAGCTCTACCTAAACTATGAATAAGAGGCAATAAATGGTTTGTTGCATGCACGCACACATGAGGAACTTCAGATAATGTCAGTATGCTTCCTTGAAGTTCGGATACCCAACAAACTAAATCTGAGGCTTCACGATATGATTAATGCACTGGAACAACTAATCATATGGGATAGTTAACTTAAAACAACACTGGAAAGCAACACAGAGCGTTACAAAATAAATAAAAATAAGTTAACAAAGACATGTGTTGAAACCTCTAAACAACAAGAGTTGTATGCGCTTACCTCAAGCAGTTTGAAGCCACTACAGACTCTTCTGAGGACAGTCTCTCAAGACGACCCTTGAGTGCCTTCATCAAGGCAACATGAACGGCATCCACCAAAGAACTCGGTCCTAAGAAATTCAACGCTCCCACAAACTCATCCAACCTAAACGGGTAGATATATAACTGAACACTGAACGATCTCAAGAACCCGTATACAGATAACAGATGCATTACACCCTCCTCAGGGACACCAATTGTTCCTGAAGAACAAGGCAAATCCACCGCCGGAACCGGAACAAGAGGAGACATAGTTTCCAAATCTGGATCTATCCTATCTTCACCACCTCCCTCTTCCGCCACAGAGCCTGAGCTAGTACTACATGTAGGCACCTCAGCTCCATTTACTTTATTTTGCAGCTCCAGCTTCAGTAACGCATCTAGTTTATCTCTTCTACAACGTAACTCATCATCAAAGTAACTATCCTCGATAATCAACTGACGAAGATGACAACTTTTCAAATCCTCAACACAACCATCCTCGTATTCAACTCTGTACAGCCCAGAACTGTAGGAAACTACCTTCCCGAGAGAAACTCTGCTCTCATCAAAATCTTTCAACACATAACGACAAAGTAAGGATCTTGGCACTGAAGGTTTAATCTCCAAAGCAATCCTCTTTCCTCGGTTAGAGGAGACACCATTCGTATCCTCTGGCCTTGTGCGTTTCCTTGGTCTACCTCTAGGTCTACCCACCTTCCCTTCCATCTAATCCCCAGATCTAAATTAACCTTTCAATTAAGGCAATTATCACATCAAGGCTCTTAAGATCCACGAAACTACTGCAGATTGAAAGCTGGAGAAAAAGGTTATCAAAACAATAATCCAGTGATAAAATCTGAGATTTTTTATTTCCCCTTTTGAGCTTAGAAATGGATATTGAAAGGACAAAACTTGATGATGATAAAAGCTTGGTAGAGTCTGATAACTTCTATCAACGATGCACTTAGAGAGCTTAGGTAAGAGAGAGAGAGAGAGAGAGAGAGAAAGATATGAGCTTTCAATCGTGTCGAATGGCTCTCTCAACTGCACTTTCTCACTTTGTGAGGCGAGTTTCAACTCGGTAATCGGGTTACCCGGATCAGGACCCGCTGGATATCTACAAACGTCGTCGTTTTGCGTAATTTACTTTTATTTTCTCTCTTTTAAAATAAAAATAAAATATTGGCGGGAAGTTGGATTCTGGAGAGACACGTCGCCAGGATAAGGTTACCCCGGATCCAGACCCGTTTGGATAGCTGGTAAACGACGTCGTTTGCGAAATTTTCCTTTTATTTTCCATCACTTTAAAATAAAAAATATAATATAATGGCGGGAACGTGGAGAGAGAGACCCGTCGCTATCGCTACTTTACGCGCCTTTCTATCGTCCGGTTGATTTCGTCCGCCGCCGTCGCCAATCTGCCTCCTTTATCTAAAGGGTATCTTCCTCTGCCGTCTTTAGCAACAACTCCTCAGTCAATTTCTCTAATTTCGAACTTTCGCCAAAAACAAAATTGAGTTCTAGGGTTTTGAAAATGGGGACGAAAGTTTCAGACCATCTGCTCTCCACCGTCAGATCAGTCGTGGGCTCCGATCACTCAGACATGGACATAATCAGAGCCCTTCACATGGCGAATCTCGATCCCACGGCTGCCATCAATATAATCTTCGACACTCCCAGTTTCAGCAAACCTAACGACATCGCCGCCGCCGCTAATCCTATTCCGAGGGCGGTTAATGGAGGGAGGAGAGTGGAGGACGGCATAAAGGTCTGTCCTTTTAGTGAAGGAGCAGCGAATCATCATCGCGTGGAGGAGGAAGAAGATGAGAGTGTTTCAGGGGATGAGTGTTGGTGGTTCGTGGGCTGTTCCGAGTTGTCGGGATTGTCTACATGTAAAGGAAGGAGATTGAAGGCTGGTGATGAGCTGTTGTTCACGTTTCCGAGTAGTAAAGCGTTAAAGTCCGAGACTACGACGCCTGGGAAGCGATTTGGAAGGGGAAGGCCAAGTGCGCGTAATGTTTCTGATATCGTCAGGTTCTCTACAAAGGACTCAGGAGAGGTGTGTGTTCAAAGTCATGTTCTTGTCACACTTTTTAGTTTGTTGTTATGTTAAGTTTTCTATTTATTTATGTGGCAGATTGGTAGGATACCAAATGAGTGGGCTAAGTGTCTTCTACCGCTTGTGAGAGACAAGAAGGTTAGGATAGAAGGGAGATGCAAGTCGGCGCCTGAATCATTAGGCATTATGGATACCATTCTTCTTTCAGTAAGGTATACTTTTGGATTTGGTTATTTCGGGAAAGGTGGTTTAGTCTTTGAAGTGTTTTTTTTTTTTTTTTGATACAGCGTATACATTAATAGTTCCATGTTTCAAAAGGTGGTTTAGTCTTTGAAGTTTTTTTTTTTTTTTTTGATACAGCGTATACATTAATAGTTCCATGTTTCAAAAGCATAGTGCTACATCACTTAAGGTAGCCAGTAATACGGCAGAGGAATCGATATTCCATCCTCTCCCAAACCTCTTGCGGTTACTCGGTTTGACTCCCTTTAAGAAGGTAATGTGGATTGTCCTTGCCTGTAACTCTTAAGATTTGCTGAATGTTTGATAGATTGCATTTTACTTCCATATTTTGTTTAGACTGCAAACTATGAGATGGCAAAGAATTATTTATATTCAAATGGTTCTTTCTTTCTTTCTTCATCATATATATAGGCAGAGTTTACTCCTGAGGATTTGTCCACTAGGAAGCGACCTTTGAGTTCCAAGGTATAAAGTTGCTTACTATATCAGCATCTTAAACTTTGGCTTATTGCTTGTCAAGTTTGTCATTTGCTGTTTGGTCCTTTGGATGTAGGATCCCGTTTCTACTTCGTTGCTTCAACTAAACAAGGTCAAGAAGCTTAATCAAGATGCAGAGGGAGATGAAAACGAGCACTGTATCAGCGATGGTGATCTTGATAACATTGTTGGTGTTGGGGACAGTTCTGATTTACAGGTATTCTCATTTGCCAAGACTGTTTGCATACTTATATTCGACATTAGAAAATCATTTGGAACTTTTGCAACAGGAAATGGAAACTCCACGTAAACTTCTGTGTGAGCTTCGTGCTTATCAAAAGCAAGCACTTCACTGGATGACCCAACTGGAGAAAGGAAATTGCACTGATGAGGCAGCAACAATGCTTCACCCATGTTGGGAAGCATACTATTTAGCAGACAAGTAAACCCTGTTTTAATTTTGTGCCCACTTTAGGACGAGTAAAACGGGATATTTGCTAATCAGTTTTATGTCAATAGGAGGGATCCTGTTATCTACCTGAACTCTTTCACTGGTGATGCTACAATACACTTTCCTAGCACACTTCAAATGGCAAGAGGAGGAGTATGAACTCAACTTATCTTCTGGATTTTGCCACTTTGTTATATAGCTGTTTTGTAGTAAGATAATGTCATAACACTTTTGCAGATTCTAGCAGACGCAATGGGTCTCGGGAAGACTGTAATGACCATATCCCTTATGCTTGCACATTCATGGAAAGCTGCCTCAACTGGGTTTCAATGCCCCATTAATGAAGGCGACAAAGGGATCAGCAGTTCTGTAGATGAGTCTACTAGTCCTTCAGTGAAGGCAACTAAATTTCCAGGTTTTGATAAGAAGCTTCTGGAACAGCAAAGTGCCCTTGAAAATGGTGGTAACCTAATTATATGTCCGATGACACTTTTAGCCCAGTGGAAGGTATTATCTACGTTATGTGAATTCTTTCCATGCTTGATGCAACTCATTAGTTCCCTTGTATTATCTGACTTTTCTTGATCCTGCTTTGTGATCAGTCAGAGATTGAAATGCATGCTAAGCCTGGGTCCCTATCTGTATATCTTCATTACGGCCCTGACAGGCCAAAGGATGTTAAACTTCTAACCCAGAGTGATGTTGTCATCACCACATATGGGGTTCTAACATCCGAATTTTTCGCAGAGGTAGCTTTCATTTAAAACTCTTATTCCGGGTCGTGTATTTATCCCATGTACATAGTTTACAAACGTATTCTTGACTTCTTTGTTGTTTCTTAATATTCTTAGAACTCAGCCAAGAGCGAAGGACTTTATGCAGTTCGTTGGTTTAGGATTGTTCTTGATGAGGCACATACCATCAAAAACTCAAAAACCCAAGTATCGTTGGCTGCAGCAGCTTTGGTTTCTGATCGACGTTGGTGTCTTACGGGTACTCCTATCCAGGTGATTGATCTTGACAGTCCTATAGGCTCATTTAACTGGATGGTGGATAATGATTTGGTCATAATATCATGTTACCTTCTTAATAGAATACTTTGGAGGATTTATATAGCCTTCTACGATTTTTGAGGATTGAACCATGGGGAACTTGGGCATGGTAAGGGTTCTTATCTATCTTTGGTTGGAAACACATTACATTTGGTTTTGTAATGGCTGAAGCTGATTAGTTTGTAACATATCTATTGTTAGGTGGAATAAACTTGTCCAAAAGCCATTTGAAGAGGGAGATGAGAGAGGGCTAAAGCTAGTACAGTCTATTTTAAAACCTATCATGCTTAGGAGAACCAAGTCTAGCACAGATCGAGATGGACGGTGAGAATACTACAAATAGAAAAGACTATCTTTTTCTGTAAGTTTCCAAGGTTAATCTGAAGTATGTTTTTTAATTTTATTTTAGACCGATTCTTGTTCTACCCCCTGCTGATGCAAGGGTCATTTACTGTGAGCTCTCGGAGTCCGAGAGGGATTTCTACGATGCGCTGTTTAAACGATCAAAGGTATTGTTTTCTCTCATGATTCTTTATTTTCTTTGAAGATGCTGATGGGTCTTTTCAGGTGAAATTTGATCAATTTGTTCAACAAGGGAAAGTTCTTCATAACTATGCTTCGATCCTGGAACTGCTTCTGCGTCTTAGACAGTGTTGCGATCACCCATTTCTAGTAATGAGGTACACAGTGCTAGCTTAACATCCAGGGCCTCCATATCTATTACAGTTGTCATATTTTTTATAACAGTCCCTTGTTTTTTTCATGCATACAGTCGAGGTGATACAGCGCAGTACTCTGATCTGAATAAGCTCGCTAAACGTTTTCTGGGTGGAAAGTCTTGTGGTCTAGAGAAGGAAGGCAAAGATGTACTACCATCAGTGGCTTTTGTTCAGGAGGTGGTAGAGGAACTGAGCAAAGGAGAGCAAGGAGAGTGTCCAATATGCCTCGAAGCGTTTGAGGATGCGGTTTTAACACCGTGTGCTCATCGATTGTGTCGTGAGTGTCTCTTGGCAAGTTGGCGAAACTCTTCTTCTGGGTTATGTCCTGTGTGTAGGTAATTTTGCAAGCTCTTTCTTCCTGTTATACTAGTTTTCATTTGATGTTCTTGATATTGCGTCCATTAATGATGAATCTTTGTTTCTGCAGGAAAACTGTAAGCAAACAAGAACTCATCACAGCACCAACAGAAAGTAGATTCCAGGTGGATGTGGAGAAGAATTGGGTAGAATCATCGAAAATCACTGCTCTTCTGCAAGAGCTTGAAAGTTTTCGTTCTTCAGGGTCTAAGAGCATTATCTTTAGCCAGTGGACTGCTTTTCTCGATCTCCTCCAAATTCCCCTCTCTCGGTATAATAACATTCACTTGGCTTGCTGCTATGGCTGTTTTGAGAAAGAAAGAAAATGTTTTCAATCAATTTTTTTTTTCGTTTCCAGGAACAACATTTCATTTGTGCGTCTGGATGGAACGCTAAACCAGCAGCAAAGAGAGAAAGTCCTTAAAGAGTTTTCTGAAGATGGCAGTATCATGGTTGGTGTAGTCACATTACATTTGATGAAACATTCAAAAAATTATATTTTCTAGTTTCTAAAATGTAGTTGACGTTTCTCTTTTTCGTTACATGTTGGATAGGTAATGTTGATGTCTCTAAAAGCTGGTGGTGTTGGGATAAATCTAACAGCTGCGTCCAATGCTTTTGTCATGGTATGCCGCCATTAATGTCAGAGAATTGCACTATACAACGTAGGTTTTGAAGCAGATTCAGTTGAAAAAAAAAACAAATTGTGTTGTACAGGATCCATGGTGGAACCCAGCAGTAGAGGAACAAGCTGTTATGCGTATCCATCGTATAGGACAGACTAAGGAAGTCAAAATCAGAAGATTCATCATTAAGGTACCGTTTGAAACCTTGTGTACCACGCTATCTCCAAGATCAGGAAATGTTGATTGTTAGAAACTTGTTGGAAAATGTTTGTAAAACGTAGGGAACAGTTGAGGAGAGGATGGAGGCGGTTCAGGCGAGGAAACAGAGAATGATCTCTGGGGCTTTAACCGATCAAGAAGTACGAAGTGCACGTATAGAGGAACTCAAGATGTTGTTTACCTGAAGCTCTAGAACACTTTTATCGAGTCTGATGCCTGAAGTGTTATCACAAAATGTAACTTGTCACATTCTATGAAAAGTGAGTCACAGATTATTATAGCATAATTAATATGGGGTTTAATATTTCAAGTGATGATGGACAGTTGTCACAGTTATGGAGAATGTGCAGAGGCTGCCTAGTGTATCATAACGGTTTTGTTGTTTTGTTATAGAGAGCTCTTTGACAATAGAGTTCAGATTATTTTTTGTAACTCAATATGGTGGTAACTCTCACTTGTATTCACTGGTGCTCTTATTTTTGTTTTTAAATTATTATGAATCTTCACCATATATGTACTTTTTACCGTTGGAATATGTACTGATTTATAACATTTTGTCGGTATTTCTACTGTGAATTTTAGCACATCGTACTCCCTAACTTTCGAAGAAAAATGACAAATTCATCGATTGGAAATCGTATAAAATCTCGTCAGTCAATGTACTATTACCACACCTAGATAGGATGCACAATATGCTACTAGCCTATTACTGTTAAGCTCCCTCCTTCTAGAGCGTTAAGGGTTTAGTCGTCACGCTTTTCTCTATTCTCTCATGTCTTATATAATAGTCCATCGGTTTCATATTGTAAGTAGTTTTAGGAAAATATTTTTGTTTCAAAATGTAAGTAGTTTTTGTATTTCTAGGTAACTTTTACATTTATTGAATACAGTGTGACCAATCAAATTAAATAGACATATTTTTTATTAGTTAAATTATAGCTAACATATTTATTATAAAATACTTTTTAAAAACATAATAATTTTTTTAATCTTCGCGCTTTTACCCAAAACTACTTATATTATATTATGAAACGGAGGGAGTAATAAAGTCTTTACAACCTTAAATTCACTATTGATTGAGTCAGACTCGCATTATAATCATCAATCACTACTCAACTAATCCAATATGTGTTTGTGTATATAAACTATTGTGTATATAAATATTATTACAATTGAAAGATTGAGATGCTATTTATTATTCCGCAATGACTAGAAACGTTCATGAGGCTAAACAAAACATTACTATGTATTTTCCTGTTTCAGAAATAATAAATAATTTTAGTGCGTGGATAAGTCATCTAGAAAGCAGTGTATATATCACATTATCACTTAATCAAGGCCTTAAATGGAGGAGGAAAGAAAAGACGTATAGTGATAAATCAACCCAAAAGCAAAAAGAGGCAAGTCAAATTGATTATTCCACTAGAGAAACTATATTTTACTGATTTTTTTTTTGTTGTTTTCGAAAATACTGATATATAGCTAACACTTTGGATAACATAATTTCAAGTTTTAAACTTGCTCAGTTGTTTTATATAAGAAGCATTGTAACTAGATATTTGTTAAACGCTCTCAAACTATAGATGTCGTAACTTTTAGTCAAAAAACTATATATGTAATTTAAATTTATCAATTTATATTTTATTGAAAATGTAGAAATTTGAGCTCAAACCGAGTAAAAACAGAAGAAACTCTTTAAGCAACACATCGGCGGTACGTAGACACGAGGATGTGTCTTTACTCTTTATATGTCGCCATTACGCTTATTTGTCAAAGAAACCTTAATTTTATGAAGAAATAACATAATCAACAAAGACATCTATCCTTTGATTGAGGATCTTTCGTACCCAAAAGAAAATCCATTTGGTACATGTTTGGACTTTGGATCTGCGTGAATTAATGGAGAGGTTTGCAATTTCCAACGTAAAGAAAAAGTACAGACAAAAAAGTAAACCAAACAAACTTTTTTAAAGAAAGTAATACTAATAATCTGTAATATACATATTCGATTTTACCTTTGTATACTTTCTATTTGAGGTAACTCTATTTATTACTTAGTAACTTTTAAAGCCTAATGATAGTAGTTAATTGATGATCCACATGATTTAAGCAGGGGATTATGTTATCTAGTTAGTTATTTAACTCATCCCCAGGAAACAAATAAGTATGTTTTCACGTTGATTTCATTTCTAAAGTTCAATCCAAAGTTTCGGCTTGACATACAGGCTTGTCTGGAACTTTTTTGAATGAATGTCCTTATAACGAGATTCATCACGTAGACGACGTACTATGAATACCCGGTTTCTAAGGAGCATAACTAAGTTTTAGATCAAAGCTAATAAACTTGGTAGAAATTGGAATAGAGAATTCATGAAAACTTACGTTTTAAAGGTTTTTATGTATTTCTCAAAACGGTCAACAATAGTTTTAGATTAATAAAATTGGTTAACTTCTTGTTGATTGGTTTTGAACTCGAAAAAATCAAGATCTGTAAATTGCGTTTGACCAGTTATAATACACAGTTTTTCAATAGTAATTAGGAAGACTAGTTACATAGTCTATTTGTTCAAAAAAAAAAAGTTACATAGTCTATGGATGAAAACGTCGAACTTTTGTAGTATGTAGGCTTGAGTATTATTACAAATTCACGTAATTGGAAATGTTGGTCAAAAGTCAGGTACGCATGCTATTCTTTCACACTTTTAAATTTAAGATTTCTACTTTTTGCTAGTTATTGTAGATATTTGTAACGTGCTTGTCGATGTAAGCAGAGTATGCAATTAGTTCTCTCAGAAAACAGACAATATCAACTATCAAGCAACAACTAGTCCTCGTCATGCCTCAAACACGAGAATGTTACCTTGCTGAGCCACTTTGTAGTTATTTTATTGAAATAATTTCATGCTATGTAATTTTTTAAGATGAAAGAAACATAAAATGTTAATCACACGACTTTCTCGTGAAAACAGTTGAAAAGCAGCACCTGAAAGTGGAGGACAAGTCCGATTAAAATGCATATGCTGACAATAATTACTCCTATTCGTGGCTGCAGAAGGTCTTCTAAGTTCTAACTATCTTATTAACTATCTTATTAAAGTAGAAGTATCTTTAAAAATTGTTTAAAAACAAAAATAGCAATAAAACAAAAATATAATATTGTTATGAAACATGTATAGTATATTAAGAAAAAAATGTAATGGGCTTATGTTATTAAAAAAAATTGAAAGTCTATTATATTATATTACAAAGTAACGAGTTTATATTACTTGATATACATATTTCAAATCAGAATAATAATTTAAAATTGATTTATATCAAAATTTCATTAAAAAATATACATATATTCAAAAAATATTTTCAATACATATAAGAAAAAATACAATACAAAGCCCAATTTCAAACACCAACTTGAATTATAGGTTTTATATTTCACATTAAAATTTTAAAATATAATATAATTATTTATATGATGGTACATATAGAATACTATTAATTATATTATTATTTATATGATGGTACGTATAAAATAAGACTAATTATATGATGACACATATACTCCTTCCGTTTCAAAATGTTACATATTTTAGATTTTTCATATATTTTAATAAAACATATTAAATTTGTAAAAAAAATTTGTGATTATCTTTTTCTCATAATTTTAAGCCAATAAAAATTTAATAAGTGAAATTAAGTTTTTTTAAGTTTGCAATTAGTTAGTAAAACATGCATTGAAAATAAAAAAAAATAGATTTTTTTGAAACAATTTTTTTCTCTAGAATATGTAACTTTATGAAACGGAGGGAGTATGATATATAATAGTGACCAGGGGTGGGCATTCGAATACCCATTCAGGTTCAGTTCGGGTCTTTTTGGGTTTCAGGTTTTCGGGATCAAAGATTTCAACATTTGGATATTTTTAAATTTTCGTTCGTGGTTCGGATCTTTGCTGGTTAGGTTTGGATTGAAATAATATATTTAAATTATTTTTAAAATTTTAAAATTCACTATATAGTTTAAATTTCTCAAAATCTATACACAAAATAATATATTTCACATAAATTTGAATAACATATGTCACAGTACCTAAAATTATCATATAAATTGATTTGGTTTAAATATTTGGATAAAGAATCAATAATTCTTGTAAATATTTTTGGTATTTTGAATATACTTTAACTATTTTAAATATTTACTTTTGACTATTTGTATATATTTTCAAGTATTTAAACCAATTTAAAAGTATCATATATATTCTGGATGTTTTTATATACATTAAATCTTAAAATAATTAATATGTATAAGTATATAAATCTATTTGATATACATTCGGATACCCGAAACATTCTGGTTTGGATCGGATTACGTTTCAGTTCTCTAAATAGCAAAATTTTGAATAATTTAGATATTTGATCAATTCCGGTTTGAGTTTGGTACTATTTTTTGGATCGGAATCGGTTAGGTTCTTCAGATTTGAGTTTTTTTTTCAATCCTAGATAGTAAAATGAAAAATAAATAGTAACATATTTTAAAAATACATCCGCGCAAGCGCGCGAGTCAAAATCTAGTTATTATTAAAGAAGAAAAAATAACAACTCCATTTTGAAAACAAGGTACATGAATTATCACACAATTTATTTTTCCCTTTGACACAGTCCATTATAATCTATCTATATATATATAAATATGTTGGTATCTCTCCTGCTTTGCCACATGGAAAGTCGTTCGCTGTAGAGGTGACACGTGTCCGTCGCAACATTATTTGGGCTTCAGACTTATAAATTTTGGGTCTTATACAACTCTAATTTTTCAAGTCCGGTAACCCACAAAGTCCACTTCTGAACCAGCAGCCGTAATCAATTATATATAGATAGATAACAAAAAACAATCCACGTCATCGTAAACTACTTTACCACTTAAATTATTTGTCGGTTTCTTTAGGCTCTATTATTTATGACTCTAAATTTTGATTTGGGTCTATACAATAATATTATTCTTACTATAGTCAGCTAGCAAATGAAAAATAGAGTTGATTCATCCGCCAATTTATTTTTCTAAGTTAATATATGGCCAATAATTGTATCCCAATTTTAATTTATAAATAAATAGAATGACGAGAGGTTTGAGATCAAACATTAAAATCGATGTGCCGTTAACCAGTACTACAAAGCTCTGCACACATGAAATTAGCCATGTGTTTACCCGTAACTGAAGAATCGAACCTTACCAAATAATAAACAAAATCGAAACTAAATCAAATTTCATAAATCAGGTATATTTCTATATATCATGTATTCTATATTTTTCTGAAACTAAAATAT
>NC_027750.1:5440398-5512424 GCF_000695525.1 Brassica oleracea var. oleracea | reverse complement strand
TTATTTAAAATTATATAAACTACCTGATAATTTATCCAAAAAACTTAAATCACCTATTTGTTTCCTGGAAAAAAACAATTTATCAATAAAATTTACACAAATTAACCAAAATAATCTGAAACGCCCGTAACCGAAAGAGACCCAATTTTGTTTTTGATATTAGTTGGTTCCCCATTTTGTTGTCCAAACTGAACCAAAAAACAAAATATCTGAACGAGAATTGAAACAAATTTTATAAATAACCGAACATATCTTATATCTGTAGAATTAAAAAAATAAATAAAATAAACCAAAACAATTCCAAAAAAAATAATTATAAAAAAGTTTGAATTTAAAAAAATTATAATTCGAAAACATAAAAAATATGTTTTTTATTTAAATAATTATTTGTTATATATATATCAAGAACAATGATATAAGAGTCTTCTGCCACTTATTGAAAATATATTTTCAAAAATGTCCGTTTAGTGTTGGTAAAGATCAATAATGGTACCATGAATGTGGTAAACATGAAATTTCACCTATTATCTATTTAAAGTTAATATTTTCTTTTATTATGTCAAATTGAACTAAGAATAATAAGAAGATGTATATATATTATCATATTATTCTGAATTGTTTTTTGCTAATTTTGTATTCTCTGAAAAAATAGAATAATGAAGGATATTGTCATTTTAATTCCAAACCAAAAATGTTTATTAAAAATAAGGGCACTCGTACCGGTTGAAATTCATCAGTCTTTAACAAATTTAAAAATATTAAAAGCTGAAAAAAAAAGAGAAAGGATAAAAAAAAAGAGCAAGAATGGTACCTGTTGGAAGAGCTTTCATATATTTCTAAAGAATCGGTGAATACATGTGGTATCATTTTACAGGTTTTTTTATTTTAATTTTTAAAATTATTAATAGCTAAATTTTGTACAAAAATAATAATAAAAATATTAGTGAGGTACTCTATTTGCTATTTTACCAGTAATGATGCCCTAACAATGTGATCTCAGAATTCTATTCATCATTATTTTTTATAATATAGTTTTCAATCCACCATGATTTTTAAATGCTTCATAAAATTAATATAAATTTATATAAAACAGTTTTTATTATTAACTTCCCGCCCGTAGAGCAGTCGATCTTAGTTATATATATAGGAATTTCTGTTATTCTCAAGAGTCCACATTTACAAATTTGGCAGTGACTATAAAAATACGTATAATTAACATACAGCATCTCCAAAACAAGACCAATAAAAACAATGAATAATCTTTACAAAATATTCTGACTTGTTTGAAGTTTGAATAACCAAATTAATTTTGCATATCAGAACTCGAGCCACACTATACACAAGAGAATTTTCGTCATCCACGTTGCGACTGATGTGCTAAACCACATGGAGTTTGCCGACTAAATCAAACATGGCATCATCAAAATTCATCTACATCAACCGGGATGCAGTACTGGTTAGTATTAACGATTGATAGAACATACAATACCTTAAAGGTCATCTACACCACGATTAATAGGACGTATGGAAGATGTATGGCTATCTCACGGCTCCCGCCAAACCTTGCATATAACTATAATCATACTTCTATTTTGTGTACAAGCTAAGAGGTCGCACCATTGAGCATTACGTCTCACTAACCACGCATCAAACGAGTAGAATATGGTTTCAAATTAATTACCTAACAACAATGTACTATGTTCGGATCATTTTGTTAACATCTATTAATAAATGGCATTTCTATAAAGAATATTTTTCGTGTAATGTTATACTCAACAACAATGTACAATGTTTATATGATGATGATTTATTTGAAAAAGGAAATAATAAGATGATATGTAATATATTTTATATTTGTTTAATAAACCGTATTTACTTAAGATTTCGCGTTCATATTATTTTGCAGCTATCTGACCAACATATCATCATCAAACAAATTTACTTTTGAGATTCTCCTATTTTTAACGCATTGCATTTTCTTAGTATCTCCATATTTATTGCACTGGCCGTTTAAAGTTAGAAAACTATGTTAGTGGCATTTTTTCTTTGAAATAGTGGTATATGTTTAGAAGTTTAGTTTTTCTTGTTTTTTCTTTCTAAACCTGTTAAATAAATTTGTAAATGTGAATCAATACAAAAATGGTAATGTTAACTCTCTGTAGTTGCACGTTACTTCTTTACATTTATGGTTTATTTCTCAACTGTATCCATTAAAAATACTGCTTAACTGAGAAAAAAATGAATTTTGTAGATAGTAAGTTGAATAAGCCCCAACAAAAAGAAACGGAGTTAAAAGTAAATCCCTTAATAAAAAGTCCTTAAAAGTTGACTAAACCCAAAATAAATCGTAAAAAAGAAGAAAAAACTGCAAAACCCAAAATCCCACAAATGGTAAAAAGTTAAAACTTCATCAAACCATTAATCATTGTTAAGAATATCGTTAGGAAAGAAAATAAATTCATTAGAAATCAATCTATCTCCACTTTCTCCGCCCATTGGCAGGCACATATTCTGAAAACACCCAAAAACTGAAAACCAATTCCTCTGTCTGTTGGTTCTTTACCAGAGAACTTCTTTAACTGAGAAGGCCATAAACCAATGTCACTTGTGTTTTTTTTTTTTGGTCAAAGTCACTTGTGTTTATTTATTTTTAACTTAACATTTACTATTGTCCGTAGAAAATCCCTAAGGAATCAAATCTAAAAAGGAAAAAAATATCCTACAAAAGGAAGAAATTAAATAAAATAATGTGAAAATTCACCATTTATATTCCTGGTTTATCCCTTCTCTTTCTCTCCTCCCTTAACCATCAGTTTCCTTCTGCTCTCTCTTCCCTAAGTTTCCTCTCTCTCTAGATTTATAGAGAGAGAAAAGCCTCTATCCTTCATCTCCCTCTCTCCTTCACTTCATAAACCCCATTACCATAACATTCTAGAGAGAGAAAATCCGCCATTGTTTCACTCTAGGAGAGAGAGAAGGACAATGGATGGTGTTTCACCGAAGTTTGTGTTACCGGAGACATTCGACGGCGTGAGGATGGAGATCACAGGCCAGCTAGGCATGATCTGGGAGCTTGTCAAAGCACCAGTCATTGTCCCTCTTCTTCAGCTAGCGGTTTACATCTGCTTGCTCATGTCTGTCATGCTGTTATGCGAGAGGGTTTACATGGGAATCGTCATCGTCCTCGTCAAGCTCTTCTGGAAAAAGCCAGACAAACGTTACAAGTTCGAGCCCATTCAAGATGATGAAGAGCTTGGAAGCTCTAACTTCCCAGTGGTCCTCGTCCAAATCCCCATGTTCAACGAACGAGAGGTCTCTTTCGTCTCTCTCTGTTCATTGCTCTGTTTTTTGGAGAATTTTTTTTCCTTACATTCTTTACCCCAAGTTTTAAGATTTCAAGAAAAGTAGCCTCAAGTTTTACAAAATTACTTTTCCCCACGTATTCAGCATATTCCTCCGCCGTTACAAATCCCAAAACGGCGAGAGTTATTTAAATGCTCTATGAATTTTTTGGGGGTTTTTCTGTTTAAATCCATAGTTTAGGGCTTAATCGTAGTAAATAGCTAAATTATAGGGACTAAAAGCTAAAAAGTTCCCCGTGATTTTTGCCTTTCAGGTATACAAGCTATCAATAGGAGCGGCGAGTGGACTATCGTGGCCGTCCGATCGTCTCGTGATTCAAGTCTTGGACGACTCAACAGATCCTACTGTTAAGGTAATTACTTAGTCCACTTTCAGAAAATATAGATTTTAATTATTTTACCCTTTTTAGAAGATTTACTTTCTTAAAATAAAAAGATGTAACAGTAGGAATAACATTTTGTAACAAAACTGGAATATTAATAGTTTTTTTTCTTGATTAAATGTGTGATTTAATGATTTACTTAAAATGCGCAGCAAATGGTGGAGATGGAATGCCAAAGATGGGCAAGTAAAGGAATCAATATAAGGTATCAAATCAGAGAGAACAGAGTTGGTTACAAGGCTGGTGCGTTGAAGGAAGGTCTCAAACGCAGTTATGTCAAACATTGCGAGTATGTTGTCATCTTCGACGCTGATTTTCAGCCCGAACCGGATTTTCTTCGCCGTAGCATTCCATTCCTCGTCCACAATCCCAACATTGCACTCGTCCAGGCTCGGTGGAGATTTGGTAAGACTTATTCAGTTAAACATATTCTATAATATTAAGTTTGATGATTCAGATTGATTGTTACGTATCTTAAGTTTGCTTCGTTAATATATAAGACTGGTAGTTAGTTTATAATAGAAAAATGAATAGAATTGACGTTTGATAATGTTGTGAAGATGTCAGGGTCAACATACTTACTGAACCGGTGTCTTTGTTTATGTATTATGAAACATTTAATGTTGTTTTGATCATTAAATGAAAGCTCGTGGTTTTGGTTTTGTAGCTGCGTTAGTGGTGTCGGTGGTATGTCCTTCATTAGTTTTAAAAATGTTTTTTCTCCCTTTTTTTCCTTTTTCTTGCATACATTTTTTTTTGTTTATCACTTTTTTGGCTTTTCGAAATGGTATTTTCGTCATTTTCGTACTTTTCTTAGACATTTTATTATTATTGTTTTTTTTTTGTATTAGACTGATTGACGAAGTAGGGCTAGTTATGTCTGCGTCGGCGGAGTAGCTGCATAGTGTATGGGTTTTTTAGTGGGTTCATTAAAGCCAATCACAACTAGACATCTAAAAACCGTTGCCCCTTGAATAAGTTAAGAGTTATGTACACCGTGTTGCATGGATTAGAGTTATGCACACCGTGTTGCATGGATTATAGATTAGTTGCGCGATTCAGGGTCAACGTATATTAGCAAAAATGCTTAAAATAGACTTTCTTGTACAAAATGTTGCGAACATCATGTCATCTTATCTACTCCGAAACTCCGGATCCGTCGGTGAAAGCGAATCTGTCCGACTCAGTTTAATGAGCCGGGTCGGGTTTTTGGACAAGTAGGAGGCCAATCTTAACTGTTCAGTCTTTAGTAATTGTCGGGACTCTGATGCCTTCCACGTGCTCCTTGCCTTTCTTTAAATGTCATGTGTGGAACCCATTCTTGTCTGCAACACTAGTAAAGTGTTAGTATACAGGAGTAACGATTTTACTGTGGACCTGCCTTTTCTTGCCGACACTTGTTTGTGTATTTTATAGAATAGTTTCTGTTTTGTCTTTTATCAAGCATAAGTCCAACTTAGTGAATTTAATAATGAGAAAGCTATGTGAATATGATTGATTATTAACGCTTAAAAACAAAAGAGAAGGACGTTACTTCCTGATAGCGCCACATTTAGACAATTCTCTTATTGAATAATTAATAGTAAATAATAGAGTTTTTGTTTATCCAATTCCTATTATTTTTAAACGGGATGATTTTTAAGAGTAATGAATTGATCTTGTTATATATTTCTGCAGTAAATTCCGATGAATGCTTGTTGACGAGGATGCAAGAAATGTCGTTGGACTATCATTTCACTGTTGAGCAAGAAGTCGGTTCAGCAACACATGCTTTCTTCGGTTTCAACGGTAAGAGTAATACTAATATATACTGGGGATAGGATAATAATAAAAAAATTTCTATCACAAATATAAATTTTAAAAATCAAAATGACCAAAATGTTTCATTAAAAAGGTAAATATACATTTATACACCTAGGTTTAACTAATCCAAACTTTAGGGTTTAAAGTTAAAGGGTAGGGATTTGGGTTTGAGGTTTAAAATTTTATAAAATAGAAAATAAATATTAAAAATTTGAAAATAAAAATTTTAAAAATAGTTTCAAAAAGTATTTTCGAATTACAAAAAGAAAATTTGAAAAAAAATAAAATAAAAAATAAAAAAAATTATAAAAAAGTTCGGATTTGAAAACATATAATCTAAAACTATAAAAAAAATAATTTTTTTTTTGAATTTTTTTTTATTTTTTTATATATCTAGGGTATTAGTGTCCTTTTACTTATTAAATGAAATATTTTGGCCATTTTTCTCTTTGTGGTTTATTTTTATGACCAAAACTTGAAAATGGTCTATTTATGAGAATTGCCCTATATACTGATGACTGCTGAAAAATTCATTTTAATTTTATATACTGGAAAATTAAATACTATTGTTGATTATTGGTATTGTGATGGAGTTGGTATATTGTCCGACCAATTGATGCACAGTTTGTGGACCCAAATTTTTTTTAAAAATGATTGTATGATAGTGTACAATTATTACTAAAAAACTGATGAAAAATCTATTATGTCGAATAAAATAATTAATAATGGATTGAGATTGACAGGAGTGGGACTTTGAAACGTGACGCAAGTAGGTGTAATTATACACTTAATACTTCATAGTTATTAATAGTCTTAGTTATCCCTTGTCTGATAAGTAAGATTTGCAAGCTGGAAAAATAATAATTTAATTGCTTGCTTCTTAGATCATGTGTTTAGTTAATTAAGTTGCGTAAGGAGACACATTCATTACATTATGATGACTTGTACTTGAAGCAAATGAAAACGGATATTAAATTTTCTGGACACTACATAGATTTGTGCTTTTCCGTTTGTCTTAATTGTTTTTGTCATAATAATTTATTTTATCAAAAATGTTTTATAGGGACCGCTGGAATATGGAGGATAGCGGCCATAAATGAAGCAGGTGGATGGAAAGATAGGACCACCGTGGAAGATATGGACCTCGCCGTCCGAGCAAGTCTCCGTGGCTGGAAATTTCTCTACCTCGGTGACCTTCAGGTTTTAATTTACTTAAAATTCTGATTTTCCATTAATTAAAATAGAATAATTTAAATCAAAGTACAAAAAGTTGTTGGCGCACTAGATACTTCTCTCATTAAAGACACATACACATGACATCTGATTCTCAAGTTATGTTATAATCATATACCCTTTTACGAACTAAATTCTCCCTCCCTGCCTAAAAAACCCTCCCTTCCTGAAAAATATAGTATGTTCTGGAGAAAACATTTGTTTCAAAAAGATACATATTTTATATTTTCAATGCAATTTTTGTCAACTAATAATGAGAAATTATGAAGTTCAAGAAGATTAATTGCATTTCTTAAAAGCTTACTCCATCTGTTTTTAAATATAAGATTTTTTAGGTAAAACACACTTATTAAGAAAGTTTATCATTAAAATTTTAAATTAAAAACTATTCAACCAATTACAAAATAGAACTATTAAATTTGATTGGTTACACAGTTTTTGATAAACTTAAAACTATCTAGAAATATGAGAACATCCTACATATTGAAACATAAAAACTATTTTAAACATCCTATATTTAGGAACAAAGGGAATATTGGTTTAAAAATATAGGAAATATAAAATTACAAAAAACTATGCACTTATAGCTAAATTTTAATATGTTTTATTAAAAGTGTGAAAATTCTAAACATGGATCTTTTAGGAACGGATGGAGTATATTTTAAAGCAAAAAAAAAAGAACTAAATATATTTTACTATTACTTGTGAAAATTTGCTATATATAAAAAAAATAATATGAATTATTTTTAAATTTTAGGTGAAAAGTGAGCTACCAAGTACTTTTAGAGCCTTCCGTTTCCAGCAACATAGATGGTCTTGTGGACCTGCAAATCTCTTTAGGAAAATGGTCATGGAGATTGTCAGAAACAAGGTAATAATAAAATTCCTTACTCTTTTTTACATCTGGTAACTCATTCTTTAATCTGACTGTTACTGATCTTCTGCAGAAAGTGAGATTCTGGAAGAAAGTGTATGTGATTTACAGCTTCTTCTTTGTGAGGAAAGTCATTGCACATTGGGTCACATTTTGTTTTTACTGCGTTGTTCTTCCTCTCACCATTCTTGTCCCTGAAGTTAAAGTTCCCATCTGGGGTTCAGTTTATATACCTTCCATCATCACTATTCTAAACTCTGTCGGCACTCCCAGGTAAATTGTAGTTTCTTGTATCTCAAGTCACTATCTAGGGCCCTGCGATTAGGTTACTTGTGCCTCAAGTTACTCGTCCTTGTACTGAATCTTTTCTTTATCCAAAAGGTCGATTCATCTGCTGTTCTATTGGATCCTATTCGAGAATGTGATGTCGCTGCACCGGACAAAAGCCACTCTCATTGGTCTGTTTGAGGCAGGGAGAGCTAACGAATGGGTCGTGACAGCTAAGCTTGGAAGCGGTCAAAGCGCTAAAGGGAATACAAAAGGGCTTAAAAAGTTCCCAAGAATCTTCAAATTGCCTGATCGGTATGTGTACTTCTATACTGACAAAGTCTAAGTACAAACTCTATCTAGACACTTGATGATGATTTTGAGTTATTTTGTGTCTCAGATTGAATACGTTGGAGCTTGGATTCGCGGCGTTCTTGTTCGTGTGTGGATGCTATGACTTTGTGCACGGGAAGAACAATTACTTCATCTACTTGTTTCTTCAGACAATGTCCTTCTTCATCAGTGGGCTTGGCTGGATTGGGACTTATGTTCCGAGTTAGTAGTTGCGTTTCAGGGGAGAGGGAAAAAAAAGTTATTAAATTTCAGCAAAAATAAATACAATTTTCATGGGAAATCACAAGGAAAATGGTTTGAGAAGAAGATAGAGACGTCCGTAGCAAGTAGGAAGAAAAGGAAGCTACTTCTATCAAAAAGAAGGAAAAGAGGAGACAGGCTCGAAGGGTTCTTTTTATTTATCAATTTTACTGCTTTTTGAAAAAAAAATATTTAGCGATGGGATTTGTTATTCAGTAATTGTGAGATTTCAATTTTTTTCCTTTTGATTTTTTTTTTTGTTTTTCTATAAAGTGAGATTTTGTATTATTTTTTTAAGAAGATTATGTGTGAGTTCAAAAATGTTCAATTAGCGCAAGGGTAAAATCCTAAGAGTCATCGATTATCACGACCGTCGTTTGCGTTTAGTCCGTAGGAGTATCTTGTTTGCATCATGCGAATCAAAAGCTATTGTGATGGTCAAATCTCCAAAATAGCACATTTCTAAGTTTATATCACAAAAATAGCACTTAAAAACTAAAATGACCAAAATAGCACAATTTTAAGTTTATCCTTTGAAAATTTTAATTTTTTTATTTTTCAAAATTTGAAATCTTATCCCCAAAACCTCATTTCTCAACTCTAAACCGTAAACTCTAAACCCTAAATCCTAAACCCTAAACTCTAAACCCTAAACCCTAAATTCTAAACCCTAAACCCTAAACCCTAAATCCTAAATCTTAAACTCCACCCTTTAACTCTAAACCCTAAGTTTGTGACTTTTGATAAAACATTAAGTGCTATTTTTGTGACTTTTGACCTTGAGTGCTAGTTTAGGAACATAAACTTGATTTAGTGCTATTTTTGTCTTTTTCTCTGTTGTGATTTCAATCTGTGATACCTTTTAGTAAGGTACATTTTCAAAAGGAGCAACTCATAACTAAACAAAACAAAAATCCTTTTTTGGTGAATAAGAGACCAACGCAACCCAACACATAGGTTAATGATCTTTGGTAGCGTAAACCCTAAACCCTAAACTCTAAACCCTAAATCCTAAACCATAAACCCTAAACCCTAAACTCTAAACCCTAAACCCTAAATTCTAAACCCTAAACCCTAAACCCTAAATCCTAAATCTTAAACTCCACCCTTTAACTCTAAACCCTAAGTTTGTGACTTTTGATAAAACATTAAGTGCTATTTTTGTGACTTTTGACCTTGAGTGCTAGTTTAGGAACATAAACTTGATTTAGTGCTATTTTTGTCTTTTTCTCTGTTGTGATTTCAATCTGTGATACCTTTTAGTAAGGTACATTTTCAAAAGGAGCAACTCATAACTAAACAAAACAAAAATCCTTTTTTGGTGAATAAGAGACCAACGCAACCCAACACATAGGTTAATGATCTTTGGTAGCGCTATCTGCCTCGTATTATTCTAACAAGCTACAAAACCTCTAAAGCTCTAGTGAATGATGATGATGACTCCTTGGTGCTTCTCCTTATATAGCTTCTAAGATTTTTTTGAATTCCATTTCGAGCCGTGGGACCGTTTCATATAGCCGATGCTTTGTTCCTACATAGGTCAATGGAGGGAGAAGCCATTGTCTAGATGACGGTTTTGGTTCCCGCCAACGTAGATAAATGTTGTTAATCCTGTACACATATGCACATGTGAAAACAGGTATATGCATCAAGATCTCTAAAAACAGTTATTCGAAATAACAATTTAAAAGTTTTGTAAGTAAAAAACTAGTGATTATACTATGCAGTTTCAAAATTATCTAGTAAATATTAATATCGAGAGTCTTTTACATATATTTGTACATTTTTTCACAAATTATCTTAATTTTTTTTAGCAATAATTGAAATAAGAAAAAAAGAAGAAAAATTTAAATTGTTTTAACAACTCAATAAAAAAACATGTTTGGGCCAGGCCAGGCCCATCTAAAACCTGAGGACTTGACTTCGTCTCTTCCGAAAAAAAAAAAAAAAAAACCCTAAAACGAATCAGGTTCAGGTCATTTCCCAATCGGGTGGTGATTGCGTCAGCACCACAATAGCTAAGGTTGAAGCCGTGAATCGAATCTTCCGGTTGAGTTTCGCAATCGAATCTCAATGGAAGATTTATTTTCGGAAGAGGAACTATTCTGCGACCACATATGGCCTGAAGATTACTTTTTCACTAAACGTTACTCAAGACGTAGAGAAGATACGATTAGCAAGTTACCAGATTCTCTGCTTTCTCAGATACTCTCCCATCTCCCGACAACGAAGGAAGCTGTCCGAACCAGCGTTCTCTCCAAACGGTGGAAAAGTCTCTACCTTTTGATCCCCTCCTTGGTTCTGAACGCCAACGAGTTCCCGAATCACAACTCCTTCGTTAGTTTTATCGATAAGTTCATAGCTTTCTCTAAAGAACAAAACTCGATCTTGCACAAGCTCAAGCTAAGTGTTAAGAAGAACGTGAACGATCCTCCGTGCGTCACGCGGTGGTTAGACTCTGCGTCTTCGTCCAAACTTAATAACCTCGATGTCGAGTGTCTTGTGAACCGTAAGTTTCTAGAAGCGATTCCGCAGAGTCTTTACGTATGCGACACACTAGTATACCTAAGACTCCACCGAGTCTCTTTATGTGAGTTTGTTGACTCTGTGTCTTTACCTTGTCTCAAGACCTTGCGGTTAGAACACAATGTATACGCCAATGATGTGACACTAGAGTCGTTTATCTCGTCTTCCCCTGTTCTTGAGGATCTGAGCATTGTTAGAATGGTACCGGATAACATAAAGTTTCTACGAGTGTGCTCTAAGACGTTGACTAGTCTTCATATAGACTATTTGTTTGGTGAAGACGATGACTTTGACGATGAGGGGTTCACGAGAGATGGCACAGGGGTTTTCATCGATGCCCCGAGACTCGAGTACTTGAAATTTGAAGATGATTTATCTGATAGTAAAGTCATTACAAATTCAAGGTCCTTAGCCAAGGTCAACATTGTTTTCGTCTTCAGTGAGAATGATACTGCTGATGTAATCGACTTACCAAAGCGAGATATGATCCGTAACTTCTTTACTAGCATCTCAGGTGTTACTGATATGAAGCTCTCTTCTCATATTCTGGAGGTAATGTACATATCACATTGCATCTAGTGTTCCTTCTTGCTCACTCTTTCTTTCTTTTTTTTGGTGAGCAGTTTCTACATTACAACAATGAGTTCGACCCAATGGTACTCCCCCAGTTTTGCAACCTTTCTCGTTTAAAACTGAAGGTTTCTAAGTCATGTCTGAAAATGCTGCCAACCCTTCTTGAGAGATGTCCGAATCTAAACTCACTCGGCTTGGTGCTGGTAATGAGTTTTCACAACTCTAAAATACATTTGTTTTCTTTTTTATTCATTCATCTGTGTTTAATATAGGATTTTTATAAATCGAATGGGAAAGCACGGAAGATAAGAGCTTCATCGGTACCTCGGTGTTTGCAGTCGTCACTAGAGAATGTGGAGATAAAACGTTTCAATGGAGAGGCTGCTAGAATGGAAGTAGCAAGGTACTTTGTGGAGAACTCACTGGTGCTTAAAAAGCTTGTTCTGGATATTGGATGCTCCACCATGGAAAAAGGGTTTTACATCACAGAACAGGGGTTTTCCATGTTCAGGGATCTCCTTGCGTTGCCCAGGCCATCAAGCGCGTGTCAGATCCTACTTAAATGATTAAGACTCTAGAGTTAGCATTCTCAAGCTGGTTTGTTAGAACTGCATTTGGATTCTTGGTTTTGTATATCTTTTGTTGTTGAAGTTTCTATTATGATGGCTTTGTGGGCTTTTTGGTCACTAGTTATGGATGATGCTTGAGAATTCTATAACTACACAGCTTTTGTTTGTCTTCTCTTAAGCCATCTCTGCACCATCAGCAAGTTTTTAATATCCTTTTTTTCCATATTAAAAATCAAATTAAAGTACTGTAATTTTTTGATATTATTTAAAGAATTAAATTATGGCATTTTTGCCATCTTTTATATATTAATTGAAAAACATTATAACATTTATTTAGCCACGTATCACCATGAGAATGAAATTCAAAATTCTTAAAAAAATAAGTCGGTTCATCTTAACATATACTATATTTTTAATAAACTAAGTATTAAATTGATAAATAGTGTAAAAAAAATTATTATTGCACTTTCCCTAAATAAAAGCTACGGAATTATCTAATATGATTAACGTATATATCACAATTAATGATTATGAATAATAAATATTAAATAAGAATTTTTGTATCTTACCATTTTCTTTAAGTTTATATTATTAAAAAATATTAAACAATCACATTAACCATATAGTAAAAATAATGATTTTTTTTTATATGTTATATTTTGAATTTTTAAAATGACTATAAATTATTAAAAATGTTAAATATCTCACATTAAAAATTTTGTGATCAATGATTTAATTTTTTTTTGTAATTACAAGATATAGATGATCATAAAATCGTATGAATATGAAGTTTCATTTAATAGATATTCATATTATATATTAATATAGTTTAAATTAAACTTTATAACATATAAAAATACATAAATATGTTAATTTCTAAATTTGTATTGAAAAAATATTGAAACCTTAATATTTTAATTTTGAAATTTGCATTGAAAAAATCGCACAATAGAAAATATGTGTTTAGCATAGAGTACGAATTCTCGATAATAAATATATTTAAATTAAAATATATTTTATATCTATGTCATTGAAATTTAGTTATATACCATATAAAATAAATAAAATGATTGTTTTGATTTATTTACCAAAAAAATATCGTAAATGAACGAGAAGTATTGTTTTGATTTATGTGTTTATTCTAATTTAATTATATATATGATAAGTAAATGAACAAAAATAAGTAATGATATATAAAATTATTTTTATATATAACATTCTTCCTGCGCAATTGCGCGGATATTAACATATTATTTAAAAAAAATTAAATTATGGTATTTTCACGTATATAAATACAAAGAGGATTCTTCGGAACCAATGTTTAGAAATCCAAACCCTAAAAGAGGAATCAGAGAGGCAACGAGAAAGCTCTGGTGTGGTTAGACCTTTCTTGTTCAACAATCTTATTATGCACTTCTCTATATATATTTGAAACCCTAATATCCATTGAGCAATATTGCTTGTTCTCTAAGTTTCTCCTGCTTTGATTTCTTCTCTCCTCTACTTTTGAATGTATTCATGTTCATTATACTCTGGTACAATTTTGCATATATGCATATATATTCCTCTGTAACTAAATATTAAAATAACTTTTGTCTTAAGCTCTCTAACGTGGAGCGAAACAATGAGCGAGACAGGTGCAACATGTCGCAGAACTAGAGAAGACAGGATAAGCTTCTTACCTGATCACTTGCTGTGTGAGATACTCTCGGATGTTCCTACAAAGACAGCTGTAGTGACTAGTGTTTTGTCCACCAGATGGAGAACTATCTGGCTTTCGACTCCTGTCTTGGATTTGCACACTCATGATTTCCCTAACTTCACTGCCTTCGCTAGCTTCATCTTTAGGTTTCTAGATTTCTCTAGGGGATCATCATGCTTACACAAGCTCAAACTTTGAGTCATGGAACTTTTATTTTGTGAATAGTAATCCCTATTACTTGATAAAAAAGTGGATCAACAATGCAGTTACTCGTAAAGTTCAACATCTAGATATCTTATATCCTTGGTTTTTGGAGAAAATGCCCCTAAGCATCTACACCTGTGAGAGTCTAGTATCATTGAAACTCTCTGATGTGTTATTGGCTGATTCCGAGTATTTTTCTATACCTTGTCTCAAGATTATGCATCTAGTAAACAGCATTTACACTAATGGTGCCTTTCTTGAGAAGCTTATCTCATCTTGCCCGGTTCTTGAAGATTTAACAGTTGTTAAAGACAGAGATGCAGAGTACGACTTTGAGGCTTTACGAGTGCGTTCTCAGTCATTAAAGAGTCTTGTAGTTGATATAGACGGTCACACGTATATGGATAGTGAGAACACTGGGAAAGCTGTTGTGATTGATGCTCCTGGACTTAACTATTTGAGTCTTAAAGATAAACAGTCGACAAGTTTCGTGATAAGCAAGCTAAGTTTATCTGCCAAGGTAAACGTTAATGTCAGTTTTGATATGGACTTTGACACGGATGTGATTGACTCCTCAAAGAGAAGTGTAGTGAGAACATTCTTCACCATGCTATCTACCGTAAGGGACATGACTCTAAGTGGAACAACTTTGCATATCATCTCTCTATACTTGAAACACGAACTGCTTCCTCAGTTCCCTTACTTGATCCGGTTCAATGCGGTCTTCTATAACTCTGACTTGGGAAAGTTACCAAACATTCTTCAGAGCTGTCCAAATCTCAAATCCCTTGTCTTGGTGACGAAACTTTACCTTTATAATATTATATATGGTTTTTATTCACATCATCATGACACAGTTATTGAATGATTTATATGCAGGAACTAGAGGAGTTTAAGATGAACGACCTACTTGTTCTCTCATCATCATCGGTTCCAGAATGTTTAAGATCATCCCTAGAGCACGTTGAGATAAAAACACTGATAAGAGGAGCTGTAGCTGAAATGGAACTAGTGAAGTACTTCCTGGAGAATTCTGCGGTGCTCAAGAAGTTGAAGCTGTGTTTGCGTCGTGGGAGAATGAACGAAGAGTCAATCATCTTGATGGAACTCTTGGGATTAAGGAGATGCTCTCCTTCTTGTGAAGTTGTTGTTCAACTTGAAGAGTTAAAAGAGACTCCTCTCAAACTATGAGGCCATACTATAACTTTTGTAACACTTGCAGTTTCAACTTTAAGAACAAGAATTGGATTTTAACTCTGGTTTGAGAATTGGTGATGTTTGTATTTTTCAACATCCTAAATAGTAATTGTCTAGTAGACAGTTAGACTCATAGCATTTCAATTTTTTGGTTCGATTCGGTTTGGTTGGAGGTTATTTATATTCCAGTTTGTTGGTTTTGTGAAGAAAGAACCAGGACTGGATTTTAATATGATTTGGAAAATTGTATATTCAGTTGAGATTTGGTTGGTTCTTTTGATGAAAAATAATATTGGTAAGCAAGCTTTTTATGTCATGTCTGGAAATGCTGCCAACTCTTCTTGAGAGCTGTCCAAATCTAAACTCAATCGTCTTGGTGCTAGTAGTGACTTTAACAGCTCAATACTTCGGTAGTTGTGTTTAGATAGGATTTTTATACTAATGATGAGAAAGCAGCGTAAATAAGAGCTTCATCAGTACCTCGGTGTTTGCTGTCATCACTAGAGTATGTAGGAGATAAAACGTTTCAACAGAGGGCCTGCTAGAATGGAAGTAGCAAGGTACTTTGTAGAGAACTCACTGCAGGTTCTTAAAAAACTTGTTCTGGATATTAGATGCTCCACCGCAGAAAAAGGGTTGTGCATAACAGAAGAAGGGTCTTACATGTTGAGGGATCTTCTTGCATTGCCCAGGCCTTCTACCATGTGTCAAATCCTACTTAAATGATCAGACTCAAGAGTATCCATTTCAAGATGGCTTGTTAGACTGCATTTGGATTCTTGGTTTTGTTTTTTTTTTCTTCTTTCGTTGTTAAAGTTTTTATTTGTGATGTCTTTGTGAACTTTTTGGTCAGTAGTTATGAATGATGCTTGAGAATTCTATAACTACACAATTTTTTTTTTGTCATTCTCTTAAGCCATCTCTGCACCCTCAGCAAGTTTAACATTCTTGAGTTTACATACTGAAACTATAAAATATCAATGCATTTTTGTCAATTAATAATTATTAATTGTAAACTTCAAAAATATTAATTGCATTTATTCAATTCTTATTGATTTAGTATTATAGAAAATATATAATACAAACTATGTATTTATTACTATTTACTACAATTGAATATGTTTTGTTAATGTGTGAAAATTTAAAAACATGTATTATTTTAAAACAGAAGGAGTAAAATGTTTTGTTAATATATGCGAAAACTGTAAAAGATATATTATTTTGAAATAGAGGGAAGTATTATTTACAGAATTAAATTAAGTACTGTATTTTTGCGCATTTAATATATTCTTGATGTTATATATGCCAAAAATATCGCGCGAAAACAGATCACGTATATAAATGTAAAGATTTCTTCAGAACCAAACAATATTTAGTAATCCAAACCCTAAAGAAGACGAATCTGCCGAAGCCACTAGTGAATCTGAGAGGCAACGAGAGAGCACCAGTGCGGTTAGACCTACCTTTCTTGTTCAACAATCTTACTCTACACTTCTCTACATAACCCTAATCCATTAAGCAATATTGCTTGTTCTCTAAGTTTCTCGTGCTTTGATTTCTTCACTCCTCTACTTTTGAATGTATTCATGTTCATTTTACTCTAGTGCGATGTTGCCTATGCATATTAACTAAAGATTCAAATAGCTTTTGTGTTAAGCCCTTTCAGTTTCGTACTGTGATGCAGGTCTTGTGTCTGAACCTGAAAGAAAACAATGAGCGAGAGAGGAGTAGCATGTCGTCGCAGGACTGGAGAAGACATGATAAGCTTATTACCTGATCACTTGCTGTGTCAGATACTCTCTGATGTTCCTACAAAGACGGCTGTAGTCACTAGTGTTCTGTCCACCAGATGGAGAACTATCTGGCTTTCGACTCCTGTCTTGGATTTGCACACTCATGATTTCCCTAACGTCACTGCCTTTGCAAGCTTCATCACTTGGTTTCTAGAGTTATCTAAGGGCTCATCATGCTTACACAAGCTCAAACTTGCTTTGGTCTCTGAAAGACCTATTCAAGATATCTCTAGTGAGTCATCATCATGGGACCTTGCTTTTGTGAGAGGTCATCTTGAGCCCTATTACTTTATGACACAGTGGATTGACAATGCAATTACACGTAAAGTTAAACATCTAGATATCTTATATCCTTGGATTTTTGGGATGATGCCACTAAGCATCTACACATGTGTGACTCTAGTATCCTTGAAAATCCAAAACGTGTCATTGGCTGATACTGAGAATGTTTCTCTACCTCGTCTCAAGACCATGCATTTAGAAAACAACATATACGCTACTGATGCTCTTCTTGAGAAGTTTGTCTCATGCCCGGTTCTTGAAGATTTAACAGTTGTTAGAAAAGGAGATACAGTGTACGACTTTGAGGTTTTACGAGTGCGTTCTCAGTCATTAAAGAGTCTCGTAGTTGTTCTTATTGGTAGGGAGTGGTGGTACAAAGCTTGTAGGGTTGCTGTGATTGATGCTCCTGGACTCAAGTATTTGAGTCTTAAAGATAGCAAGTTCACAAGTTATGTAATAAGCAGTTTGAGTTCATCTGCAAAGGTAGACATTGATGTCAGTTTTGATGTGGACATTGATCTGGCTACAGATAGAAGTGTAGTTAGAAGTTTCTTCACCATGCTCTCGAGCGTAAGGAACATGACTATAAGTCAAACAACTTCAGAGGTATACGTATATTACATTATGTGTATCAATGGATTGATTCAATGAGAATTTTGAATGAAAAGTTTTTAATGTGTTTTGCAGGGCATATGTGTCTTCTTGAAACATGAACCACTGCCTCAGTTTCCTTACTTGATCAGATTACATGCGGTCTTGTATAACGCTGATTTGGGAAATTCGCCGAACATTCTTGAGAGCTGTCCAAATCTCAAATCCCTTGTCTTGGTGATGAAACTTTTACCTTTTATATTATATGGTTTTATTCATATCATCATCAATTCATGATCGTATAAAACTGATGTTAAAAGTCATCTATATAATATTTATTGAATGATTTTATTTGCAGGAGTTGAGTAATCTTAAGGAGGAGGAACTACTTATTCTCTCATCATCAGTTCCAAAATGTTTAAGATCGTCCCTGGAGTACGTTGAGATAAAAACACCGATAAGAGGAGTAGTAAGTGAAATCGAACTAGTGAAGTACTTTCTTGAGAATTCGGCGGTGATCAAGAAGTTGAAAATGTGTTTGCGTAGTGGGAGAATGAACGAAGAGTCAAACATTTTCGTACAACTCTTGAAATTTAGGAGATGCTCTCCTTCTTGTGAAGTTGTTGTTGAAGAGTTAGAAGACACTTTTCAAGGATTGGATTTTTTACTCTGGTTTTAGAATTGATGAATGTTTGTATTTTTAAAGACCATTAAATAGAAGTTGCCTGGTAGACAGTAAAGACTCATAGCAGTCGATTTTTTGGTTCGATTCGGTTTGGTTGGAGTTTAATTATATTTCAGATTGTTGGTTTTGTGAAAAAAGAACCAGGACTGGATTTTACTATTTTTTTGGCAAATTGTAAAATTGCTTCAGTCGAGATTTGGTCAGGTCTTTGATGAAAAATAATTTTAGTAAGCAAAGCTTTCTATGCCATGTCTGGAAGTGCTGCTAACTCGTCTTGATAGATTTCCAAATCTAAACTCACTCGTCTTGGTGCTGGTAGTGACTTTCACAACTCAAATACTTTGATTTTTTTTATATTCATTTATCTTGGTATGTTGTTTAATATCGGATTTTTATCATCCGGATGATAAAGCAGCGAAAATAAAATCTTCATCGATACCTCGAATGTTTGCTACCACCACTAGAGTATGTAGAGATAAAACGTTTCAACGGAGGGCCTGCTAAAATGGAAGTAGCAAGGTACTTTGTAGAGAACTCACTGGTTCTTAAAAAACTTGTTCTGGATATTAGATGCTCCTACGCAAAAAAAGGGGTTTCACATCACAGAAGAAGGGTTTTACATGTTGAGGGATCTCCTTCGTTGCCCAAGCCATATAGCATGTGTCAAATCCTACTTAAATGATCCGACTCAAGAGTAGCATGATTTTCAAGCAGGTTTGTTAGACTGCATTTGGATTTTTTTTTGGTTTTGTTTTTCTTTTGTTATTGAAGTTTCTATTAGGAAGTCCTTGTGAGTTTTTTGGTCAACAGTTATGGATGATGCTTGAGAATTCTATAACTGTACAGCTTTGTTTGTCTTCTTTTAAGCCATCTCTGCACCATCATCAAGTTTAACATTTTTGATTTTCCACATATTATAGATCAAATTAAAGAATTGTACGTATTTGATATTCCTTATGCATGTTTATAAAAATTGTTTCAATATACATTTTTTTGTATCTTCAGTATATTTTTATTAACTAATAATGTTTAATTGTAAACTTCAAAAACATTAGATGCATTTATTGAATTCTTAAGTGTTTAGAATTATAGGAGATAGATAGTTACAAAAACTATGAGGAGTGATATGTTTTGTTAATATATGTGAAAATTGTAAAACATATATTATTTTGAAACACATGGAATATCATTTAAAGAATTAAATTATGTACTGTATTTTTGGTATTTAATTAATACATTCTTGATGTTATCTAAGCCCAAAATATCGGACGAAAAGAAGAGATCGATCACCTATATAAATGCTGAGATGATTTTTTGGAACCAAACAATATTTAGAAATCAGAACCCTAGAAGACGAATCTGCTGAAGCAACGAGAGATCTCCAGTGCGGTGAGACCTTTCTTGTTCAACAATCTTACTCTACACTTCTCTAAATAATTTCAGACAATTATGAAAATCCATTAAGCTATATTTCTTGTTCTCTAAGTTTCTCCTGCTTAGTTTTCTACTCTGCTCTACTTTAGAATGTATTCATGCTCACTTTACTCTATAACAATGTTGCCTATGCATACTAACTGAAGATTCAAATAGCTTTTGTGTTAACCTTTTAGTTTCGTACTGTGATGCAGATCTTGTGTCTGAACGTGAAGCAAAACAATGAGCGAGAGAGGAGTAACATCAGGTTGCAGAACCGAAGAAGACATGATAAGCTTCTTACCTGATCACTTGCTGTGTCAGATACTCTCTCATGTTCCTACAAAGACAGGTGTTATGACTAGTGTTCTATCCACCAGATGGAGAACTGTCTGGCTTTCGACACCTCTCTTGGATTTGCACACTGATGATTTCCCTAGCTTCACCGCCTTGGCGAGCTTCATCTCCCGTTTTCTAGATGGCTCATCATGTTTACAGAAGCTCAAACTTGCTTTGGTCTCTGGGAGACCTATTGAAGATATCTCTAATGATTTTTTGAGATTCTCTTTTAACGATAAGAGAATTATTCAAGATATCTCTAATCATCCCGCTTACTTGATGACGCAGTGGATCAACAATGCAGTTACACGTAAAGTTCAACATGTAGATATCTTATATCATTGGATTGTGGACATGATGATGATGCCACTAAGCATCTACACCTGTGAGACTCTAGTATCCTTGAAACTCCATAACGTGACACTGACTGATTCTGAGTATGTTTCTCTACCTCGTCTCAAGATCATGCATTTAGTAGACAACGTTTGCGCTAATGATGCCTTTATTGGGAAGCTTATCTCATCTTGTCCGGTTCTTGAAGAATTAACTGTTGTTAGAAACAGAGATACAAAGTACGACTTTGAGGTTTTACGCGTGCGTTCCCAGTCGTTAAAGAGTCTCGTAGTTGTTCTTATTGGTAGGGAGTGGTGGTACAATGCTTGTAGGGTTGTTGTGATTGATGCTCCTGGACTCAACTATTTGAGTCTTAAAGATAACAAGTTCACAAGTTATGTAATAACCAATTTAAGTTCATCTGCCAAGGTAGACATTGATGTCAGTTTTGATGTGGACATTGATCTGGCTACAGACAGAAGTGTAGTTAGAAGTTTCTTAACCATGCTCTCGAGCGTAAGGAACATGACTATAAGTCGAACAACTTTAGAGGTGGAAATGTATTTACATTATGTGTGTGTCAATGGATTTGAATTGAGCATTTTGAATGAAAAGTTTTTTTTTTTAATGTGTTTGCAGAGCATATGTCTCTACTTGAAACATGAACCAATGCCTCAGTTTCCTTACTTGATCAGATTAGATGCGGTCTTGTATAACTCTGATTTGGGAAATTTGCCAAACATTCTTCAGATCTGTCCAAATCTCAAATCCCTTGTCTTGGTGATGAAACTTTACCTTTTATATTATATATGGTTTTATTCACATCTATAGATGTTATAAACTCATCTATATTTCTTCAATGGTTTTCTATGCAGGAGTTGAGTAATCTTAAGAAGGAGGAACTACTTATTCTCTCATCATCATCAGTTCCAGTATGTTTAAGATCATCCCTGGAGTACGTTGAGATAAAGACACCGATAAAAGGAGCTCTAGCTGAAATCGAACATGTGAAGTACTTCCTGGAGAATTCGGCTGTGCTCAAGAAGTTTAAGATGTGTTTGCGTAGTGGGAGAATGAACGAAGAGTCAAACATCTTGATGGAACTCTTGGGATCGAGGAGATGTTCTCCTTCTTGTGAAGTTGTTGTTCAACTTGAAGAGTTAGAAGAGACTTCTCTCAAACTATGATGAGATACTACAACCTTTTGTAACACTTGCAGTTTCAGTTTTAAGAACAATTGGATTTTTATCTGGTTTGAGAGTGGTTGAAATTTGTATTTTTCAACATCCTAACTAGTAGTTACCTTGTAAGCCTTTCTTCCATACTCTGCATAATTGTTTAATAAATCGTTTTTTTTTCTTGAGAATTCTATAACTATACAGCTTTGTTTGTATTTTCTTATGCCATCTCTGCACCATCATCAAGTTTAACATCCTTGAATTTCCACATATTAAAGATGTACTGCACACTTCTTTAATATTATTTATATAATTAAATTATATACTGTATTTTTGACATTTTATTCTTGATGTTTATCCAATCCAACAACCCTGCGAGAAAAAAAGATTAAGTAAATTAATGTAAAGAGAATTCTTCGGACCCAAACAATATATAGAAATCCAAACCCTAGAAGACGTATCTGCTGAAGCCACTATTGAACCTGAGAAGCAACGAGAGATCTCCAGTGCGGTGAGACCTTTCTTGTTCAACAATCTTACTCTAAATAATTTCAGAAAATCATGAAAGCCTAAATCCATTAAGCGATATTTCTTGTTCTCTAAATTTTTCCTGCTTAGATTTTTTTTTGTTTTCTGCTCCAGTTTCAAGGAGATTCAAGTTCACTTTAATCTGGCAGATCTTGTGTATGAACTTGAAGCAAAATTAATGAGCAAAAGAGGAACATGGGTTGCAGAACCGAAGAAGACATGATAAGCTTATTACCTGATCACTTGCTGTGTCAGATACTCTCTGATGTTCCTACAAAGACGGCTGTAGTCACTAGTGTTCTGTCCACCAGATGGAGAACTATCTGGCTTTCGACTCCTGTCTTGGATTTGCACAATCATGATTTCCCTAACTCCTATGCCTTTGCAAGCTTCATCTCTAGGTTTCTATATTTCTCTAAGGGCTCATCATGCTTACACAAGCTCAAACTTGATTTGCGTTTTGGGAGACCTATTCAAGAGTTACGGAACCTTGAGTTCGTGAGTCGTTATCTTGATCCATCTTACTTGGTCACACAGTGGATCAACAATGCAGTTAAACTTCAACATCTAGATATACTATTCGTACATCCTCGTAGTGTGGACATGATGCCACTAAGCATCTACACCTGTGTGACTCTAGTATCCTTGAAACTCTGTAACGTGCCATTGGCTGCTTCCGAGTACGTTTCTGTAACGTGCCATTGGCATTTAGTAGACAACGTTTACGCTAACGATGTTTTTCTTGAGAAGCTTATCTCATCTTGTCCGGTTCTTGAAGATTTAACGGTTGTTAGACACGGAGAAACAGACTACAACCTTGGGGTTTTACGAGTTCATTCCAAGTCATTGAAGAGTCTCGTAGTTGATCTAGACGGTAACTCGTTTAAGTATAGTGATGAAGACACTGGAAAAGCTGTTGTGATTGATGCTCCTAGACTTACCTATTTGAGTCTTGAAGATTATCAGTCGACAAGTTTCGTGATAAGCAAGCTAGGTTTATCTGCCAAGGTAAATGTTAATGTCAGTTTTGATATGGACTTTGACACGGATGTGATTGACTCCTCAAAGAGAAGTGTAGTGGGAACATTCTTCACCATGCTATCTACCGTAAGGGACATGACTCTAAGTGGAACAACTTTACAGGTGTGTGTGCGCGCGCGCGCGTGAATGGACTTTTTGAATGTTTACTTGGATGACAAGTTATGTTTTCTTTGTGTGTGTTGCAGGTCATCTCTCTCTACTTGAAACACGAACCGCTTCCTCAGTTTCCTTACTTGATCCGGTTCCATGCGGTCTTTTATAACTCTGACTTGGGAAAGTTGCCAAACATTCTTCAGAGCTATCCAAATCTCAAGTCCCTTGTCTTGGTGATGAAACTTTACCTTTTATATTATATAGTTTTATTCAAATCATCATGACACAATTCTTGAATGATTTATATGGCAGGAACTTGAGGAGTTTAAGGTGAACGAAGTACTTGTTCTCTCGTCATCTTCAATTCCTGAATGTTTAAGATCATCACTGGAGTGCGTTGAGATAAGAACACCGATAAGAGGAGCTGTAGCTGAAATCGAACTAGTGAAGTACTTCCTGGAGAACTCGGCGGTGCTCAAGAATTTTAAGATGTGTTTGCGTCGTGGGAGAATGAACGAAGAATCAAACATCTTGATGGAACTATTGAGATTAAGAAGATGCTCTCCTTCTTGTGAAGTTGTTGTTCAACTTGAAGAGTTAAAAGAAAGGAGTTGTGAAAGTATGAAAAGATACTACAACTTTTTCTAACACTTGCAGTGTCAATTTAAGAACAAGAATTGGATTTTACTCTGGTTTGAGAATAGATTATGTTTTGAGACTCATAGCAATCAAATTTTGGTTTGATTCGGTTTGGTTGGAATATATATTTCAGTTTGTTTGTTTTGTGAAGAAGGAATCAGGATTGGATTTTACTCTGGTTTGGAAAAAAAAAAATATTGTTTCAGTTGAGATTTGATCGGTTCATTGATTAAAAATAATATTCAATCCAAATTATGAAATTAGAAGGCAACTAATTTCATGCTTAAGAGTAATGTTAATCAATAAAATGATAGTAAAACAGTTTCATGATTCAAAATCGTTTTCTTTCTCAATCCAGCAATTTTCATACTGAAATGACATTTATAAAATTGCAATTTAGATAAAAATCTGAAGACAACAAAAATTAAAATAAAAACCGGTTTCTTTCCTCCAAAGCTCCCACTTCAAACTTAGGCTTTGCCCTTTCCTTTGCCTTTGCCTTTGTTGTTAGAACCAAATTGCTTGCCAGAGTTGAATTGCCTACACACCATTCATCAAACTATCATCATCAAATGGTTCAACCAAAAAAAAGAATGGCTTATCACATCATTAACCTCAAAAGAAAGACTCACTTCTTGTTAGAACCAGCACCGGATGATGATTGACCTCCAGATTTGGGGCTCTGGTTAGCATTCATAGGACTCTTTCCACCCTTTTTAGCTGGGTGTGGTGTAGCTGGTTTTGCTTTCTTAGCTGAGATAGGTGTTTTGGAAGCAGATTCATTCGGCCTCTTTTTGTTGGACACCTCAGGCTTCTTAGGGGTCTCTTCCTCTTCAGAATCATCCTCTGAATCATCCTCGTTAACATCCATCTACAAAATATCATCAGAATAGAGAACTGTTAACAAACTAGTTCTCCTGAATGCGAACATAAACACAAGTCATAGATGGATATAACTCTACTCACTCCTTTCTCAGAGTCTGATCCATCCTCTTCAGAATCATCCTCCTCGTCAGACTCATCATCATCCTCCTCCTCGTCAGACTCAGGCTTCGCTTCCACAAGCGTGACCTTTGGTCTTGAGTCAGCCTTGACAACAACATTCGAGCCACCATTGGTAGCAACAGCTGCAGGAACTGGCGCTTCTTCCTCCTCCTCTTCTGAGTCAGAGGAGTCCTCCTCTTCTTCCATCATGTTGGGGGATTTGTATCCAACAAAGTGAACACTTCCACTCTCCAAAGAGTGTGAAAGCTCGAACTCCTTCTCAAAGACGAGATCGAAGCTAATCTGAGGAATGTTGCCTTGAGAGAGTGTTCCCAACACAAGCTTCTTCTTATCAACAGTCACATACAACAAAGCAGTTTCTCCCTTCTTCCCTTTATCAAGTGATGCCTATTACAAAAAAAAAACAATTAAGAAACTGCACAACTAACTAAATCATGAAACTGAATATGTAATAACAAACCTGGGAAACGTGGATGAGGGTTTCAAAATCAGGCTTCACTTTAACTGACTTCCCTGCCAGAACTTCAACTCCTAATAATCACATTCAATCAAATAAAATCAACATGAGTCCAGTTCCACAGATCAATCACTACTCGTTATTAACATATAATTAACAGAACAAATAAGCTAAAGGTATGACCACATGTTGTAAATTAAAAGACAAAGCTAAAACAAACGTGGTTAAGCATGAACAGGTTGTAATTAAAAGACAAAGTTAGATGGAAAGAAGAATCATACCCCAGAATTCCATTGCTGATGATTTGAGAAAGAGAGATTGAATGAAGAGATTGCAGTGGAAGAGGATGAAGAGATGTGGAGTTTTTTGGGGGAAATTTATAATACAGAGAGAGGTTTAGGGTTTTTGTGTTGAGCTCATACGGCGCCGTTTCGGTTGCGCGTAACGCTTGATATATAATTGGAATATTGCGTAATTTTTTTTTTTTAATCACGTTTTCGAAATTCACATTTTATATAATTATTTACATAATTTGGTAAAAGATTCTCATAAATTAAAGATTATCTTCCTAATTAGAAGAGAATAAAAAAATATTCAATTCTTTCGATTAGTTGACTAGATCTCGATCTGCGCAACCATCCGAATTTTTGTTTTTATTTATTTTTATATTAATATTTTATTTTCAATTCTAAATTGGTATATATTATAATATATACTAGATCTCGACCCGCGCAACCGCGCAGGATTTTATTTTCATATATTTTTATATAAATATTTTGTTTTCAATTCTAAATTGGTATATATTATAATATATACTAGATCTCGACCCGCGCAACCGCGCAGGATTTTATTTTCATATATTTTTATATAAATATTTTGTTTTCAATTCTAAATATATATATATATATATATATATTTTTTCGGATTATTATTTCATTATTAAAATCGTAACTATATATATAAAGATTAGTTAAATATTGTTTTACTGTCATATTCAAAGATATTGTAATATTTCAAAAATTTAGAAATTTTTTAAAAAATTAAACTTTTCGCTTCATAGATTTATATTATCGAGTAAATTATTAAACATTTAGTTTTTGTTTAATTTTTAAAATCAACTACATTGTTTAAAATTTGTTTTCATTGGTTTAAGGTAGTAAAGATTCATCATTGTTAGATAATATGATTTTGTTATTTAAAAAAAAAAATCTTTATAATTTTTGAAGTTAACATAGACAAATGTTTAAATATTTAGCATATGGAGGTATAGTATTACAACATTAAATTATATCTATTTAATTTATACTATCTATAAATCCAATGGATCATATATTGTTTAAATCCAATTATTGATAGCTTAATAAAAATTTCTGCTAGGTCCAAAATTTAAATGATAAGATTATATATTAAATGTAACATGACTTTCTAAGAATTTTTGTTTTCATTTATTTTTATATAAACATTTTATTTTCAATTTTAAATTTGTTATATAATAATATATATGTGTCTATCAATTTTTAAAACATAATAAATTTACGGTATATTTTTTCATCGAATAGATTGTTTCAAACTTTCGCATGTATTTGTATCTTCTTCTATATAGTATATATTTTCAGATTATTATTTTATTATTAAAATCGTAACTAAATATATAAAGATTAGTAAAATTTTGTTTTATTGTCATATTCAAAGATATTGTGACATTTCACAAATTTAGAAAGTTTTTAAAAAATTAAACTTTTCGCTTCATAGATTTATGTTATTGAGTAAATAATTCAACATTTAGTTTTTGTTTTTAATTTTTAAAATAAACTATGTAGTTTAAAATTTGTTTTCATTGGCTTAAGATAGTAAAGATTAATCATTGTTAGATAATATGATTTTGTTATTTAAAAAAAATCTTTATAATTTTAAAAGTTAACATCGACAAATATTTAAATAATTAACATATGGAAATATACTATTACAATATTAAATTATATCTATTTAATTTATACTATATATAAATCCAATGAATCATCTATTGTTTAAATCTAATTATTGATAGCGTAATAAAAGTTTCTGATAGGCCCAAAATTTAAATGATAAGATTAGAGATTAAATGTAACATGATTTTCTAAGAATATGTCCATTAAATCTATTTTTTTTTAAATCATAAATGAGTCAAAGTTATCACTTCTGTTTTGTGAAGCAAATATTTGAACGTCTTAAATCCTCTTTAGTTTTTAATGTTATGTCTAAAACTCAGCCTGCATAGCCATTTTCTTCGTTGAAGAACACGCGCTATAATTCAGACTCTATTTTTTTTTTATCAAATCAGACTCTACTTAAATAAGAGAGCATTATGAAACATACAATGCAAAGTCTTAGAACCAACTTTATGGAAAGCCATGCAGCTTATACAGCAACAAACGAAGAAGGTTACTAGCTTTGGTATTAACTCATGATAGATAAAGCTAAGCCTTTTTCGAATCAACCAATTCTTGATTTTGACTGAATTTGGAGGAAAAACAGATGAATCAAAGCATAAAACCTAAACCTAAATCACAACTGCAAACATCAAGCTGAAAGAAGCATTCTCCAAGCCGCATACACTATAAGAATCGAAGAAGAAAAGGAAATGGGATATAGGAGCTTTTTTTTTGTCATTGATTTAAAACTTGTAAACTCAAACAACCAGAGTTAGACCAAAACCGGTCTGAGCAGTACGAAAGCATAAAGAAATAAAGCGTACACCAGTAGGCGACTACTTAAAACCCACAAGTTGGGTGAAAACAGGAACTTTCATAACAGGCATAAGTCCTATGATAAGGGAGCAGTAATTTGTTGTCATTGTTCCATATATTGTGTCTGGGTGGAAAATCAAATAATATATTGAAGAACATGGGCCGTAATAGTTTCCAACGCATTCAACGATTCTACCGATTAAACTAAAGGAATAGCGCGTAATATAATAAACGTTTTTAAAATGGTTATACATCTTTTTCTTAAACCAAATGCCTCTTCATATGGATCACTTGATTTCCAAATTTATATGTTAAATTATACGAAAGAATCCGTATATTCAAAAAACATATGAAAAAAACCACAAGTTAAAAATGGACCCGAATAATATTATTTCGTGGAATGGCCGACCGACGTTATCTATTTGAGAACTATATTAACTATAGAATTAATTGATGTAGGCTTCGATGTCTATACACCTTTTGGCAAAACTAAAACTCCACTTGCTACAAGTTTTTACGTTGTTTAATCTTTTGCCATTTCGTGGACTTTAGTTAATCGAATATCCAATGGGTTTTGTCTAATCACTAAGAACTGTAACTTAAACCCGAATCAAAACCGAAACCAAAAATATATAGACAAGTCGGCAGATCACAAGTGCATGGCTCCTTTCACACTCACCAACTACCACACAGTGCGTCTTAAACTATTTTTTTATGTCTTGTTCAAAAAATATCAATGCATGGTATATTTAACAATCTAATGAAGTAATTTTAAAAGTTAATACTTCTATTTATAGGTTTGACGTCTTTTTTTAAAAAAAATATAAGCTCTCAATTTAGCAATATATTCAAAATTAAAAATTTTAAACCATAATTTATATATTTTTTATTAAAAAAAATAATTTTATATTTAACTCAAATTAATTTTATTCAACCGCTTCATTTGCACATGCTTTAGACATATATGCTACCACAATTTTTTTGATCTTTCTTTCTCCTACCTACCACCCCACTCCACTACTGGGTTCTACATATCTGCCTCTTTTGTTAAAGTTTTTTTGGGGGTCTAATCTTAGCCATTAATCTTATATCATCTTCTGTAGTAATATCAATTAACATGATAATGGAGTTTTATATACATCTTGTTCTTCTCCTAAACAAGTGAACCTTACTAGCTACGGTGGAGGTCTACCATAGACGTATGATATTAGGTAGGACATCGCAGTAATAATTACCATCAACAGAGAAGGCCATTCCTATCAGTTACCACCAACAGACTATTCTTAAGGCACCATGTTCTTGGAACAGCGGCTATATGGGAAGCATCATACTCATATGAGTTAAAAACTTAGCTTTCCATGCCCTTGGTAAAAAAAAAAACCCTTAGATTTCCTTCAAATGTTAGCTCTAACCAGCCCGGATGCCACCGGCACACACTAAAAAGGAAACGAACTCCGCGCGCAAGGCGGACGCACGTAGTTAATGAAAAAGTGAAAACACACATGCCACTTAATGAAAAAAAAATTAGAAAAAATTTCGAATTTAAAAAAGTATATTTCAAAAACATAAAAAAAAATATTATTTTTTTTTATTTATTTAAATAATGATTTATTATATATACAGAAAACAATGGTATAAGAATCTTTTGCTACTTAATGAATAATGTATTTTTGAAAATGTCTATTTAGTGGTGGTAAAGATGAAAAGTGGTACCATGAAAATGATAAACAAGTAATTTTCCCATTTAAAAACTAATGTAATAATAATCATTTTAATAGTTTGAGACTATATTGTGGTCTTGCATTAATCGTTAAATATTTTGTTTTACCGGTGAACGAGACCATCGAACACAGGACCAAAAAGTAATTTTATGAACGAGAGAGTCATGGATCCTTCAAGCCAAGCCAATGAAGAAGAAGAAGCAGCTTCTATGCTCTTAGAGAACGTGATCCCACCAATTCTTCTGAAGAAATCAGCAGGTGATGATTCTTGTTGCATCTTTAGGCTCCCTCACACTCTTAGGCGAGTCAACGACACAGCTTATGCACCCAAGATCGTCTCAATAGGACCTTATCACCGTTCGGATGATAAAGAGCATGAACATCTCAAGATGATCGAGGAGCACAAGAAACTTTATCTGGAGTTCTTCGTGTCAAAGACCATGAAGAAGGGCGTCAATCTAAGTCACTTAGTCGAGGCTGTCTCGGAACTGGAACCTGTCATAAGAGATTCTTATTCCGAGAATCTTGACCTTAGTAAAGAAAAGCTGACCAAGGTGATGATTCTTGATGGTTGTTTCATTCTTATGTTGTTCCTTGTGGTTTCAAAAAAGATCAAATACAGAAAACCCAACGACCCAATTTTCAAGCTGAGATGGATACTGCCGACTCTTCGGAGTGATCTTCTCCTTCTGGAAAACCAGGTTCCTCTCTTTCTTCTTAATAAGATTTTAGAGATATCAAAGTTAGCTCCATCCACAAGCTTAAACGAGATGGCCTTCACATTCTTCAACCTTTCGTTAAGAAAACCACAAGCCTTCTGGGACAAGCATAAGAATATTCAGGCACACCATCTTCTTGATCTCATTCGTAAGACCTTCATACCCATCCGGTCTCCACCAACCACCCAAAGGCAATGCTGCATCGATATTTCCAGTTGTCCTTGGGAAAAATCAACACTTCAAAACACTTGTTTAACTAAGATATGTCGTTCAAAAGAGAGTAATGGAGCCCAAACAACACCACCTCCTAGCCCTTTTCTTGGCCTAATTGTCTCAGCCAAGAAACTTCGACTTCGAGGAATAAAGTTCAAGCGGAGGAAGAACGTAGACACACCATTAGACATAAGTTTCAAGAACGGTTTGCTTGAGATACCATTACTAGTCTTTGATGATTTTATAAGCACTGTTTTAATCAACTGCATCGCCTTCGAGCAGTTTAATATGAAATGCTCAACGGAGATTACAAGCTATGTAATTTTCATGGGTTGCTTGATAAACATAGAAGAGGATGCAACCTTCTTAGTCGAGAAAGGGATCATAGAGAACTATTTCGGGACGGGTGAACAAGTTTCTTTATTCTTCAAGAACATCGGGAAAGACATCTCTATCAGCATATCTAAAAGCTATTTGTCAAAGGTATTTGAGAGAGTGAACAAGTACACTTCACAAGGATACCATGTACATTGGGCAGGGTTCAAGTACACACATTTCAACACTCCATGGGCATTTTTATCATCTTGTGCTGCTTTGCTGCTGCTTCTACTTACCATAATTCAAGCCTTCTTTGCAACCTATGCTTATTTTCGTCCTCCCAAGAACAATTGATGAATGTATGTGTGGCCCTAGTCTCTTTTTCAAGCGGTACACAAATCTTTTGTGTTTTACCTTTTGTTTGAGAAATTTTATCATCCCAGTTGTTAATTATACGGTATAATTTACTGCCTCGGCCTTCTTAAATTGTGTTGCACTAGAGACTAAAGTAGTTAATTCGATGCATATTCTTCAAACCACTTAACTACCAAATTCGTGAGTCAGTTGGATATTTCTCATGGAATTTTGATGAAAATATATCTCTGAAAATTCTCATTGAACTTTTTATCTTTGAATAAAAATAGGATTTGGTTGGAGTCTTATTAGAGTAAAACCCGTATAGTGAATGAATCGTTAGACTGTAGCGGTAAAAAATTTAGTCGTATAATTTTTGTTGTAGATGAGTTAGATGTAGTTGTAAATTTGTTGTTGTTGACACTTTTGCAGAATTATTTAATGTAGTTCAATTGGTTGTATCCATAAGTTTTCGGTAGTAAATATTTTTTAATAAAATATCTGATGTATATAAATAATCATTTTATAAGTTAATTTATATTAATAAACAAATTAGAAATTTTTTGCCTATTCAAAAAAAATAATAATAAAAAAGTTAGAAATTATCAAAGTTTATTATACTTTACAAAAATAACTGAATGTAATATGTAAATAACTTTTGTTATTCAAAAAAGTCAATAATTTAAAAATCACTCAAAAGCAAATAAAATTATTTATAACTTTTAAAAATTATATTAAAGTTAATATTTAAATAATAATAAGATTTATCTATGATTATATAATTTATTTGATATTATAGATGTTTTTTTACATATTTTAGAACCTAAATAATAAATATGTAAGTTTTTTCCTAAAGTATATAAGAAAGAAATGTCTTTATTGTTTTTCCTATATCTTTAAATATTAAATTCTTTCTTTGACTTTTAATTTTAATCTATAAACTTTAAAAATACCAATCATGTTTTACATCTATTTCTAAAGTTAGAGCCACCCAAAAATGCTTTTAAAATCTCTATTTATTAAAAAAATATAACTATAGCATATACATTTATAGCAAAAATTATGTAGACAAAATTTTACAAAACAAAAAAGTTAAGTTACATCCAACCAATCTCCCTAATAGGTTTTAACTTTTAAAAATAAAGGTAAATCATGATTGGTAAAATTTGATGATTAAAAATAAATAAAATTGAAAAAGAATAAAACCCAACTTGTCTTAAATAACAATTAAAATATTATCTTAACCAACTTGTTTTTGAATTATATTCAAACAAAAAAAGTATTTGCAACATTGTGTTACTTATGGGAGTTATATCACGTTACACGGAGGTTCATTTTCTAGACTTATTTTAGACTGAATCAGATGTGTAAGCAAAACACCTTGCAAAGGCCTCTGCGTACGAGTTGTTTCTGGCTATCTGAATAGTAATCAATTTTGACGACAAACTTTGCTAATGCTCCCTACTCTGAGACTTGATTTTCCCCATGACCCCTTTAATTTCTCTCACCAAACGTGATAATCTCTTGTCTGGAAAACATATTTTTTAAGAGGAAAGTCTTTGATTTTGCGGAAGTTATCTGATCAGAAAAAGCTCCACCAAGCATTCTTGATATATTTTTTCTAGATAACTGTTACGGATAGAATATACATAGGCTGCAACTGGAATGCTAAATTTTGGAATGGAATTGTTTAGAATGCATCATTCCACAGAATTCCAAAAAATATTTACCAGTTACATGGAAAACCTTTTGAAATCAATTCCACATATTCCAAAAATGGAATAAAACTTAAAAACAAATCCTTTGTAAAATCTTTTCCATTTGTTCCATATCAAAAATGATCGTGAATGTGTGGGATGATTGGAATTTCAATTCCAAAACAAATTTCAGTTTTTATTCCATTTTGTTTATCATTCCAATTTTCTCCATTCCACATATAATTATTATTTTTATTCCATGTATTCCTATTAGGAATAACCAGTTACAGCCATAGATATCATGATTATCGGGGTGAACGTAGATCCTGATATTTTTGAATTTATGGATATCTTATTCGCACTTACCCATAACCGTGAGAAGTACATGCATATCAAATTCACTACAACAAAGAGCGTCATTAACCCTAGCACTCATAGGATGTTTAATTTTTTTTTATAGTTTTTTTTCTGATTAAAAAAAAAATTGAAAACGAACCAATCACGGATCGTCACGTGTCAATGGAGCCCGCAAAACAGTGCAAACATTGATGCTTAATCTGGCGTTTTTGGCACACTTTTTTCCTCTTTTATGGTAAGTCCCACCACTAAGCACTCTATTATTTGACCAAAAAAAAAAGCTCTAAAAGAAAATTAAGGGAAAAGAAAGAATAATAAATAAAAAATTGGCGCAAAATAAGCTAATTTATTCTTACGAATTATTATCATTTAGTCCGAATCGCTGTCGTTTCCCAAGATAAAATCATCTACAACGTTATATCCAGGCTTCGGTGGTCCGTAAGGCCGCTTCTCCTCGGCCTTTTTCTCAGGCGGCTCAGCCGCAGGCGGCTTTGGCGCTAGAGTAGATCCTTCACCTGAAATTTCACCAACTGCAAGATGGCAACACTTAATTTTTGTTACTCTTGCCAATACATAAAGGAAGATGCCTTTTTATAGCATGCTAATTAATATCGCATATTCGCATTTGAATGTAAAACAACAGTGTCCCATGAAGCTACATTGTCACTCATAGGATTCGATTGAATTGACAACATAAATATTTGTTACTCTTGCCAAAGATGCATACTCGCATTTGAAAGTAAAACTACTGTAATTGACTCACGCTCTGGATCTTTAAGCGGATGTTCATTTCCAGATAAACTTGTATCCAGACTTGCAAAGCTTTCCTCTTTGTCTAATGTCTTTTCCCCTCTAGGTTTCCTTTCAACTACGTGTGTGCAAGAAAAGACTTGGGTTACTTACAGTGTAATATTTTTTTGACGTTAATTATGTCAATATGCTGTACAAACGCTTCGTTATAAACACATTTAGCAAAAAATAAAATAAAATAGTATCACCTGTTTCGTACAACAAACACCGGAGTAGGTATATAAGAATAAGAATTGCTCCGAAGATGAAAGCTCCGATGATGAAGGATCCTACGACTATTTCCCGCATCATAATCATCTTCTGTTTTGTGGTTTTTGGTGAGACCGATAACTTGTTTTTTTATACAATATTTTGATCAACTGAGACGTTAAATGGTAAACCATAAACTATATATCTCTTATATATTATTTGAAAAGCATTACAACTTCTTTTTGTAGCCACATATCATCACTAGGATGATTCTTAGAATCATTAGAGAAATATATTGGTCCATCTAATTATATAATAAGTTTTTTATTAAACTAATTATATAAATGGTAAACCATAAACTATATATCTCTTATATATTATTTGAGAAGCATTACAACTTCTTTTTGTAGCCACATGTCATCACTAGGATGATTCTTAGAATCATTAGAGAAATATATTGGTCCATCTAATTATATAATAAGTTTTTTATTAAACTAACAATAAATTCATCATTAATGTACTTTATTATTTCCTTAAATAAAATTTACGGAATTGCCTAATGTGGCTAAAATATATATGGCAATTAATGATTTTGAATAATAAAGATTTGATAAAAAAAAAAATAGTGTCTATCATATTTGTCTAATTTTAAACTATTAAATAAATTAAACAACCACAATAACCATATAATAAAAATATAGATTTTTATGTATATGTTATATTTTGAATTTTTTTTGAACAATTTTTTTGATAAAAGTTTTGAACGATCATTGACAACTTTTTTTTAAATTATAAATTACTAAAACTATTAATCCCACAATGAAAATTTTGTTATCAGTAATTTAGATTTTTTTCTATAAAAGATATAAATGATCGAAAAACTATATGAGTAGAAATCATCATTTAATAGACATTAATATTAAAAATATACTAAAATATATTATCTATGTTAGTATCATTTAAATTTAATTACATATCCTATCAAATATAAAAAAATATTTTTTGGACTAATAAAATTAATTTATATGTTCTCACCAATTTAATTATATATTTAATAGTTATTGAACTTTAATTATTTAATATATAGTAATTATTTCATAATATGTAAAAATATTTAATACATAAAATAATTTATATATATAATGTTGATTCCGCGTAAGACGCAGATCTTAACCTAGTATAAGAAGTAAAGCATCAACGCAGATGCAAGTGGGAACAGAAAAGCTACGAAAATTTAAAAGGACATAAAGAAATTTTTTTTTTTTTTTTGTCCTAAAAATATATAAACCAATCGCGGACCGCTACATGTCGATAGAACCCACAAGCATAGCAAAACGACTTTGGAGACCGTTTTTAAAAATTTAAGCGGGGTCCACAAATTAATTTTCTGCAGAAACAACTCTAACCACCCTAAGAAACAGCTTCATGGCATAACGTGGTCTATGGAAGGGGTAGTCTATTTTTATTGATATGACTTATATGAGCTGGTGAACATGCAGTAAATATAAAATATAAACGAGGAGGAGTTATATAGTATCAAATTAGTTGGCATAAATTATGTGATTTGTCTTTTTTGATGATACAAAGTTTTGCAATATCCTATGATGCATTAAAATATGTTTCTCTTCAAAAGAATAGTATAAAATATGGTTTTTGTTGGCCAAAAGAAAAATAGTACACCCAAAATATATTTAGATATTACTGAAGATAAAGGAATAATTCATAAATGTAACTATAATAGTTTTACAATTATTCCCCACCTAATTTATGTATAGTTTTTGAATAACTGATTGGGAGCTAGGTCCAAATCCAACTGGACAGCGTATGTGCAATTTGCAATATTAGAGCACCCTCGACTCAACTGTGGTACCTCTCGCTCACACAGTCTTTTTGAACATTAAAAAATAGAAAAGTGTCAGAATCGAGATACTCAGCACACTTCAAACGAAACTTTTGTATATTCGTATCATGTTTTTACTAGTTCAATTTTAGAAATATAACTACACAAAACTATTTTTATAATGGTGAAAGACTTACATCAGCTAATGATGCTCTTATCTTTAGGGTATAAACTGGAATCGCTGTACTTGGGATCGAGTCCATTTCCTCATGGGGTTAGCTGGGCTAACGGGCCGGTCTATCGAGAAAAGAGAAAGAAAAAAACTTGATAACGTCGTTTCAAATAATTTGAAACACCTGAAACGACGACGTATGAGGAACAGAAACGAACCCTAAATTGCGAGCAGTTTCCTCCTTCCCTCCGAAACTCTCCGTCTCTGCTCCGTTTATCTCCCGGCGGCGTGAGCTCTCTGTCTAATATCTTCTTCCCCGCCCCCCTGGTTCAGGTACAAAGCTCCCTGTTACGCACTTCCGTGCCTCTGCTTTGGCTACATCTTCTTCAACTTTTTTTAAAAAAATGAACCTTTAGAGCTTCATATTGTATTGTACTGGATTTGGAACCTTCCCATGATCCTATTTTCTTACAAATAATAATTTTTTTTAAAAAAAAACACCTCTTGATGAGCACAAAGTTTCATGCTTTTCTTTTCTTTTCTTTTGTGTTGCTTTCAGAAGAGTTCGGAGATAATGGACAACGGAGAAGAACAGCAAATCGATGTTGGATCGGTGGTTGAAGCTGTTTCCGCCGATCACTCCTTTGGTGCTCCCCTCTATGTGGTTGAGAGCATGTGCATGCGCTGCGGTGAAAATGTATCTCTCTCTCTCTCTCTCTCTCTCGCTGATGTTGGATGAAACCTTTGTTAGGCTAGTTTCTCTCTTTTTTTTTTTTTTTTTTTTTTTTTTAAGTCTTTTCAGCTTGTTTTTTCAATAGTTGACATAGCTTTCTTATTTCTTTTTCCAGGGAACAAGCAGGTTTCTGTTGACCTTGATCCCTCACTTCAGAAAGGTATATATGTCATATCTCTGTTGTTTTCAAGAGGATCAATTATTTTATTTAAAGACTTGTTTTTATCTTTGGTTTTATGTTCAATTTATATACCCTTTCTCTTTAACTACTTCTGCTTACAGGTCTTAATATCTGCATTTGAGTGTCCCCATTGCGGAGAAAGGTACAACTTTTTCAAAGATGCGTGTCTGTTCTCTCAATTGAAAAAAACAAAGACTTTACTTTTATCTATTATCTGTGGTATAGGAATAATGAAGTTCAGTTTGCGGGAAAGATTCAAACCCGAGGTTGCTGTTACCATCTAGAGGTTCTAGCCGGCGATGCCAAGGTTAATAGATTGATATAAATATCCATTTCTGTTATTTCCCTTCCATTTTTTTTTTGTTTTTTTCATTTGTAGATGTATTTACCATGTGCTAGAAAGTAAGCAATCCATGGTTATTAGAAGAAACGTGAATATCTGATTTTAGTTGTCTCTGGCTCATTAAGCTAATTGTACCTTCTTTGTTTCTGTGGGAATGCAGATATTTGACCGGCAAGTTGTGAAATCTGAATCAGCCACTATTAAGGTGACTTGTCATTGCTAATTCTGTGTATGTCATTGCTTTTTTGAAATGAAAGTACTCTGATTTTGCAAATTCAGGATGCGTCCTTTATATTTAAAAACCGGAATGAATATGAATATGAAGCTGGAAACTGACATTAATTTTGCAAATATATGCCTTCAGATTCCTGAACTGGATTTTGAGATTCCACCAGAGGCCCAACGTGGAAGTTTGTCTACTGTAAGTCCTTTTAAATCTTAACCATCTTGTTATGAATTTGTGGAGTATTTTATTTCTTAGAACAACTTAAACAAATTGGTGGTGCATATAGTGGCGATGTAACCATCAACTTGTCACTTAAATTTTAGGAAGATCGCTACGAGAACTCTTATCACTTAGAAATTTTGTTTGAGAATTTTTGTTTTCCTATCTTCCAGTTCATTGTCAATATGTTGTTTATTTTACAGGTGGAAGGAATATTAGCACGAGCTGCGGATGAACTGAGTGCCCTTCAAGAAGAACGCAAGGTACTCTAACTAGGAGCTGTACATTTATGTCTTATGTCCAGTTTAATTGTTTTACAGTCAAGAATCTTTAACTATATATTTTTGCTGGACACAGAAAGTGGATCCTAAAACAGCTGAAGCAATAGACCAATTCTTGTACAAACTGAGAGCTTGTGCTAAAGCAGAGACACCCTTCACCTTCGTTTTGGACGATCCTGCTGGAAACAGTTTCGTCGAGAATCCGTAAGATACCAAAACACCTCAAAAAACTAGAAGAAGTTATACCTCTTTCATTTGCTTATTGACAAGTTTTGCAACATGACAGGCATGCTCCATCACCAGATCCTTCTTTAACCATTAAGTTCTATGATCGAACACCAGAGCAACAAGCAACACTTGGATATCTTGCTGATCCATCGCAAGCTGGACATTCAGAAGGAAGCCTTGCCACACCTTCTGGTGAAACGGGTTCTATACCTCATGGAACGATTGGAGCAACAGCTGGTCATCGAGCTATCGCTCAGAGTAATAGCACTGATATTTCTGATAACTTGTTTAGTTACTCTGCCCCTGAAGAGGTAACTTCTGATTCTGTAACGTTTTGAATTAGTTCTCTTGAACGTTTTAAGTTTGTGAGAGTGTTATTCATATCATGTTGCAATGATTCTAACAGGTGATGACTTTCCCTTCAACCTGCGGAGCATGTATGAAGCAGTGTGAGACACGGATGTTCGTGACTAGTATCCTTTCAAAGTTCCATTCCTTGGTTTTCAACAACAAGTTTTCCATATGTTTGTTTGTCAGTGAACTCGTAGATGTTGTTTGTTTATCACTTGACAGAAAATAGAAATCCCGTACTTTCAGGAGGTTATAGTCATGGCATCCACATGTGAGGATTGTGGCTATCGCAATTCTGAGGTTAGGCTCCCTTTGGTTTCATCTTGTTAGAGATTTTGTCTGGTCTTGAAGGTTATTAACTTTTTTGGGGGTGATTGTGAGCAGTTGAAGCCTGGTGGTGCTATTCCTGAGAAGGGAAAGAAAATTACTCTCTCTGTGAAGGACATCACTGACCTTAGCCGAGATGTTATCAAGGTTAGTTGATGGCAATATTGTAGCCAGATAACCTTATGAACCACCACGTAGGCTAGGAAATGGATTATTATATTTTTTTATTTTTGGAGCAACACCTTGTAGTATAGTATGTTATTTATGGTGAATTTTGTTTATCGCGTGTAATAGTCAGACACAGCAGGAGTGAAAATCCCAGAACTTGATCTGGAGCTAGCTGGTGGTACACTTGGTGGAATGGTAACAACAGTGGAAGGGTTGGTCACACAGATCAGAGAAAGTAAGTATGACCTTTCAACATTTACCTTTTATCCATCTCAAGTCTGAATCACGCTCCTTTATCATCTTTATGTGGTCCAAGTATTGTAGAACAGATATAATAAGCCATTGCATAGTCAGTATGTCAAGTACCTGATCCAAGTATCCTATATTCTGCCTTGCCAGTGATGGATTATAGCTCATAGGTACTGACTGACCCAAGTGTGGTATGTGGGGTTTCACAGGTCTAGCGAGAGTTCACGGATTCACTTTTGGTGACAGTCTAGATGAGAGTAAGAAGAACAAGTGGAGAGAATTTGGCTCCAGGCTAACTAAGGTAAGCATCTTTATTTAATTTCTGTTAGTTATTACCTTTGCCGTATTTGGTTTCTATAGTGAAAGATGTTTTTCTCCATACCTTGCAGCTCTTAAGCTTAGAACAGCCATGGACTTTGATTCTTGATGATGAATTAGCAAATTCCTTTATTTCACCAGTAACTGATGATATCAAAGATGATCATCAACTCACATGTAAGTTTCCCTGACTACACCCTTGAGTTGTATTAGCTCAAGACTGAAACAAATATTCAAACATTTTGTAAAATTGACTTAAGACTCAATATGTGAATAAGAACAGGACTCAATGTGTTTGGAATGACATGTGTTGTTATGTATGAACTACAGATGAAGAGTTCGAGAGGTCATGGGAGCAAAACGAGGAGCTGGGTCTCAACGACATAGATACTTCTTCAGCCGATGCTGCTTATGGATCTACAGAGACCACTAAATTACCTTAGACCTAAAAAGTTGTCTGGATAACTTGATTGTCGGACCAATGGTGATGATCATAGAGATGGATATTCATGTTTTTGTTGTATGGTATAACAATTCTCAGAGAGCAAACTGCTCTTTTTTTTATTTTTTACAAAAAGGTTGTCTGAGTTCGTTCTTTCTTTCTCACACATCTGTGGTAATAGTTATACTAATATCTAACTATCAGCTTGTTTCAAATCCAAAAGAAAATTAGTAATCCCGGAGGCCATGAGAAAAATCATATACTCTGTTTTTTCACACGAGTGATAATTGTTTGAAAATTGTGTAAGAATTGTTTAAATTTATTCATCTTGTTTTATGCTATCCAAGTATAATTTTTTAAAAAAATGAAAATGATATTATTATTTTTGAACAACAGATGGAAACTAAGACTAAGAACAAAAATATAAAGTAAGAATATGGTGGACACACACCAATAAACAACTGCACATAGATAACGTTTCCTTATACATAAAACTTTCATTTTACAATTTCCAGCTCTCCTTCTGTTTTTGTTTTAAGTATTTTTGTTGACTTTTAGAAAATGAATGATATACTATACTACTTTGTTTCATAGATTTCTTACTTGATATACATGATATTAATTCTTTAAATATATCTTTTTTCAATGGTAAAAAATGAAGCTGGAAAGGTTCAAGGCGTTGACAATACCCTACTGCGAATTTCTTTTGTTAGTTTTCTGTTTACCGTTATTTTATTTCAACCAGTCTTGTTCACATGCACTATAATATGATAAATCTCTATAGTATTAGCCGAGAAGTCAATTTTTAAGTGTCACGATCATGTTAATTCTCACAATAGTTAATAACACGGATATCCTTAACTAAAAATATTATATATGATTGCTATTAATAGATTTTTCATTATAAGATTTTAGTTAACTTTTAAAATTTTCTTTTTCTGAAAAAGCACATAAATAAAAAAAGGAAATATTTAGAAAATATAAACATATATTTTTATGAGTTTATGAATTGAATATAACCAAATTGATGGGGAGAAAACTTATGAGTTTTTGGTGTAACTATCTTATGATTTTTTAAACACTTCAATCTTTTAATTTTATCAAAAACAACGTATTAAATTATACAAAATCTTACAAAATATACTAACCAATCTAAGAAAAACTAACCAAAATCTAACTAACAAGGTTATTCTTATTTTAGTCTAATTGTAATAAAAAAATTGTGATTCTTTTCAAAAGAATTGAAATAGAACCCAATATACCAAAATATGAATAACCAAACTAATCAAAATATGAAGAATTAAATCAACCAATTATTATGATTTAGTTATTTTATACTTTTTGACTAAATAATATTATACATTCGTCACGCTTTTATAAAAATTATAATATTATTATACCTTTTTGACTAAATAATATAATATACTTTAGGTAAAATGTATTCCAATTCACTAGAGATAAAGTAATGTATATGAAAAGGATAGAATGCCGACAAAAAAAAAAAAAAAAAAAGGAGAGAATGTGGTTCATTGTATATCCATCACAGGACAACAATTACGCATGTCAACGACAGGACTCCCAACACATAATAATACTACGTCAATAAGTGGATGCTGATTTGACGGTTACTGTGTCTCCTTCATTCTCACTAACCTCTTTGCTTTTACTATTTTCGTGATAAAGTTGTAATTCAGAAAAATAATAGAGGAATCGTGACTGTAAGTATTTCCATGTATGGGTTCCCCTACTATAATAAATATGAGGTCTATAGTTTCACCTAGAAACCAATCCTAAGCATCTTTCTTAAGGGTTTCTCTCTTTCTCCTTGTCTTTCTAGTTCATTATTCTTGATTCTAATCGAGTTAATTAAAGATTGATAATCTAATGTTTTGATATGATTATGATTCATAATCTTAAGATTGTGCATTTTTCTTAACTCAAGCTAGCCACCTTTTGTTTCAGGTATAAATAACGATAATGATGCTTTTGATCATCGTTTCGATCCTTGTCTGCCTTGTATGCTACATTTACCGAACACTGAGGCCTCCACCATCGCGAATCTGCGGTACTCCTCGTGGTCCTCCGGTTACTGCTCGGAGAGTCAAGCTCAGTGATGGACGACATCTTGCTTATAGAGAATCTGGCGTTGATAGAGACAACGCTAAGTACAAGATCATCGTCGTTCATGGATTTGGCAGCTCCAAACATATGGATTTTCCTATCTCTAAGGTATGTTTCTGATTTTGTAGTTAACTCTGCCATCTGCTCTCTTCTCTCTTCTCTTTTATCTCACATGTAATAAGTACCATTTTAATCACGTGATGGTGGTTTAGTGGCAACTGAGTTCTGGATTGCTAAGCAAAAGTTGGGTTCCAAGGTACCTAATTATATTTCGTCGTGTGACCACGTCGATATATGTTCATTAATGTTTACGATCCATATGAATATGTAGAGAAAAAGTCCAGTGAGCTGCACTTCTCATTAGAGTTAGTGGACTTTTTCATAGATCTATTCAATGGGATCTATTATACCTAATAAAAAACACGCACAATTTTCATAATTTATAACTAATTTATTAGCATTTAGTTTGACATTTACATGGTCATGAATTGATGGTATGATACAAATGTTGTTTTCCTCGATTTAACAAAGTAAAAAAAAAATCATTTTTATGCCTTTTTTCAAAAAAAAAAAATATATTATTTTTTTCTACAAAAATAATATTATAAAAACGTGAAAAAGTTTTTTCTTAAAAATTGACGTTATAAAAAAAATCCATATGTAAACACAAAGATATAATAAATTTATCCGTTTGTCATATTGATCTACAACGATGTTTTGTGAGAATGTGTTTTTTTTTGGACATGTTACATGCAAACTCAAACGCAAAGTTGACGTTTGAATCAATCGCTACATTAATGAACAATGAGGTTCTATTTTTTGTTACAGGATCTTGTTGAGGAGCAAGGTCTATATTTTGTGTTTTTCGATAGAGCAGGATATGGACAAAGTGATCCACACCCTTCACGCACAATCAAAAGCGAAGCATACGACATTCAAGAACTTGCAGATAAACTCAATCTGGGACCAAAGTTCTACGTTATAGGGGTATCACTCGGTGCTTACTCCGTTTATAGCTGCCTCAAATACATTCCTCACAGGTAACAAATTCAAAAACTATTGTATCCTTTTCTACACTTCCCTATCTCATATTTTATTTTTCTTTTGGTTTTCATAGATTAGCTGGAGCAGTCTTAGTGGTTCCATTTGTGAGCTACTGGTGGACTAAGACCATGTTTATCCCAGTTTCTTAGCATGGTTTTTAAGGAAAGTAGCTGATTTAATTAAATCAGAATTAATTAAAAAGCACATTACCGATCCTTAAGTTGGGTCTTTGGCAACCGATTTTTGAGTGGGTTTCATAACCACGTGTCAACAAATAAAGGGTTCTTTTTTTTTTCTTTTTGTTTTCTTTTTTTTTTCCTTTTTGTCGTCTTCTCTATCATTCGGAGAAAGAAACCACGACGTCTTCTCTCATCTTCTCCGTCAGCGTCAGAGACGATCGACGATTCGGTCGGTCCTCACGGCGTCTCGTCCTTCTTCTCTCTTGTTCTCCGTCAGACGATCGATCCTCACGGCGTATCGTCCGTCTTCGTTCGATCGATCGAAACCCATCTCTCTCTCACCCTTTCTCACACCACCATCCTCTTCTGTTCCCCTGTCCTCGCATCAACAGCCCCCTTCACCTCAATCTCCGACCAATCCACCGTGAACGCGTTTCGTAATCTCAAGTTTCTTGGTAAGAGCTCGTTCAGGTTCCGTATAGTGGGGAAGATGAGTCGGGGGTTTTGAAGAGAGTTAAAGGGAGCTTCTCTGATCAGGAGAACACAGTTGTTTGTGTCCTTGACAAGTAAGGAGGATTTAGAGACCAAAAGCTTCAAACTTTTTTTGACATAATTGGACATTGATTCATGTTGTCTTGCGTTGTTGTGAATAGTTTTGATGGTAACTCAATGAAAGTGGCTGAATTGCTGGTTGAGAATGGATTCAAGGAGGCTTAACTTGAAGCTTTCCTACGCAATGTTGTTTGTTTTGATAATTATCAGATATTGTTGATAGTCATGCGTGTTTATTTCTTCAAAGTTTGTGGCCTTACGGATTTCACTTCCTTTTCTACATGTTCAGTGCTGTTACAGGTATGATACAAAACATAGCATTCATTTCGATGAGCTACATTTTCTTTAGTGTGCTACTGTGGTCATGAATCAAATCATCAGCTTCTCCCTAACTCATGATATAAAGAAACGTTTATAGATTAGTAAAAGTATCTTCAAATGAAGCTGTTTTGATTGTTATTTTTACAGAGTCTAATCTGAACGAAGCATTAAAAGTTGTTGGTTAGTGTTGATTCTCTCATATGAAACTCAAATAAACATTAAACTGATGATCTAAACTCTGGCAGGTGAGAATGTGCACGTATCTTTTGCTGGTTTATGGACCTGTAAGGAGTCACCTCGGTTTCCCTGCTTGGAGACTTCGATACACTGAGATAGTGTATGTGCTTTGTACTCTTCTTTTTCTGAAATTCCTAATCATCAACACGTATATATTCAGAGCTAAATCTCATCAAGTTTGTCTTTTCGTGGTATTTGTTTGTTGATAGACATATAGGATCGTTGAAGTATGTGAGATATGGTTCTCTTTTGAAGGCAATCCACAAAAAAGTTAATTTTTTTAAGAACCTCTAATTAGAAAACTGCCTTTGGAGCACACATTCTAATTGTTTCTTAACTAGAATTCTTAAGTACAACTAAAGTACAATTAATTAATTAAATAATCATTAAGAAACTCATATGAGGTTATAGGGATAATCATGCTCTAAAGTGCCTCAAAACATGTTGAGTGAAGCGCTCAAGCTACTACCAGAAACGGACCAGTGGACCTTTAGAGTGGCTCATTATGTTCCTTGGCTCTTGTATTGGTGGTTGACACAAAAGTTGTTTACTTCTTCGAGTGTAATCTCTGGGAGCAAAGCCTTACGCAGCAACAAAGATTTGGTCATCATAAAGAAGAAGCAAGAGAATCCTAATCCTCTCATGGTAAAAAATCTAAAACCTGTTTTTTATTTTGAAATATTTACATTTTGACCCTATATTTTAATTTTAATCTGTTTCTACCCTAGAGAAAAGCCAGACAACAAGGAGACCATGAATGCCTTCACCGTGACATGATAGCTGGATTTACGACATGGGAGTTCGACCCAACTGAACTGGAAAATCCGTTTGAGGAAGGTGTAGGATCAGTCCACATGTGGCAAGGGATGGAAGATAGAATGATTCCTCGTGAAATTAATCAATATATATCGAAGAGGCTTCCTTGGATTAAGTACCATGAAGTCCCTGGTTATGGACATCTTCTAAACGCTGAGGAGGAGAAATGCGAAGACATTATAAAGGCTCTTCTTGTCTAGTGATGATTAAACAAAAATGTCTTAACGTTCTATGTTGAAGGTCTCGTTTAAGATTTGTTTGCTAAAGAGATTTATTATGCGAAAGAAAAATTGCTAATGTTATCAGTTTATTAAACTAAAGTAAGAACTAGACTTGACAGTCATATAAAGTTTAAACCGAAGTATACAATTTACTATGAATTATGTTTTATCCCAATATATGGTACAAATTGGACGATATTATTAAGATGGATTTGTAATAAACTAGTTATAGAATGATTTGTGGCAGCATTACATTGTGATTAATTCCCATCTCATACAAAGCGACAAAGGCAGCAACTACATGGGATGATGGATGCCTTTAAAGACTCATGTCATGGTTCAGACTTCAGATTATAACAAAAACCTGTCTTTGGCTAAACATGATGTCTTAGTTAGAAAGTGTGCATATCACTTGTTTTAGCTAAGTGTGGTTTTAAGTGTGAAAATTCTTGTGTGGAGCATTTAGTAAATGACATTTTCACGAAGGTAACGTGCGGTCACTAACCAACCAGATATTACCAAGTAATACCGACAAAATGTCATTTTAATATATTGTTTGTTACACAAAATATCATTTTAGAATTTCAATGAAAATAATATTTACTTTCAATTTAATATTAATTGCAAACTGCATTGATCTTATAAATAATTTTATTTATTTCAAATACTATTGGTCAAATAAGCATAACTAATAGAAAAATAAATATATTTCATTTATTTTTTTAATATGAGTGAAAAATGTCAAAGTGACACTTAAAATAATAAATAAAGTATTACATAGGACAATTTCAATCTAAAACTAAATCCTAAACCTTGTTAAAATAAACAAACTGAATCGTAAAACCTAATGGAAGTATCTAAGTTGAGTCTCTTATATATTTTCTAAAATCATTTTTATGATATTAAATGGCCATCTAAATTTTCTGAGAAACCCTAAAATTTTGAATTGGTTTTAGATGAGTTGTCTAATTTTTGAAACATCCTCCTAATTATAAAATGTTTCGAAAATACCAGAAAGCTTATAAAAGTCATCAAAATAATGTTGGTGATTCTAAGCATATAAAAGCCAAAGTTCTCCAAAAGATATTTGAAGAAAAATGTTAATAAAATATATGAAAACATAAAGAATCTAGAGAGGCTTACGAAATAAATTAGTTGAAATTTCTGATAATAGTTACCAATAATATTGACATTAAATTATAATTTCAGTGACAAAAAAGAAAGAAAGATAAATAGAATATTCATTATATATTCATCATCTGGAGGCTATATTATCTAAGAATATTAATTAATAAACTAAAAACAATGAAATTTTGACAAACTTTTAACAATAAGAAAAAAAAATATGAACTAATAAATTATCTTAGTCTTGATATTTATATCATTACTAGATAAAGTAGAATTTATATCTAATATTATAAATTTATGTATTCTTATTTTAATAACAATATATTACTTAAAGTTAGCTAAAATTTCATATAATTATTCCTCTTTTCTTATATCTAACAAAAAAATATTTCTATTTTTAAAAGTCATCAAAATATTTAATATGACTAAAACTTAAATCCAAATATTATATTATAAGATTTCATTTTAAAGAAATAAATAAGAGTATTTCAAATAAAAATAACCCAATACGTATATAACAACCATACTTTCATTGTAAAATTTGATAAATACAAAGAAAAGTTAGACATTGTGCATATCAAATATTTTTTATATCATTCAAATAGAATCATAGAAAAAATTATAATAAAAATATTTATGAAAATGTTGTAATAGTTAGTATGCATCGAACAATCTATATAATTTTGAAATAATATTATGATTGATAAAAGAATATAAATATGTTTATAAATACAATTGTACTTTTACATTATGAAGCAAATATATATCTAAGTATTTGTTATTTAAATGTATAATTGTATGAAACTTAAAAAGAAAAAAATAAACCATACTTTGAATACAATTTTGTAGAAAAATGTAAATAAATTATTTAAATTTATAATTTTAATATTATAATAAAATAAAACTAATTATTAATATAACTTCGCGCTAGAAAATCTAGTCATATACAAAGATAAAGTTGTTTTCGTGTATTAAAGATATATAGGTCTCAATAATATAATGAATGATGACTCAGCAAAGTCCATTAATTAAATAAAGACCCTCAAAAAGACAATTCATGTCCTTCTCACATATGATATACAAGTATGTACTTATTAGTGATAGCAATTCTTCTCCATTTAAAAAAAAATCTAACATAGTGAAAGTGCGAGAGAACAAGAATGACAAGCAGCTACTTAATCGTTCTTCTACTAGTGATATCATCGACATCAACATCATCAACAAGAGAGCAAGAGGAGGACAGGATCAAGGAACTTCCAGGGCAACCAAAAGTAGGATTCTCACAGTTTTCCGGCTACGTTACTGTGAACGAGTCACACGGTCGATCACTTTTCTACTGGCTCACCGAGTCATCTTCTTCCCCTAAGAACAAACCACTTCTTCTTTGGCTCAATGGAGGTTAGATTCTTGTGTTTCCTGCTTCCGTTCTTATATAGCTACTAGCTTATTTGTGTGGGCTAAAACATTGGTTTATAGTTTGCTTTTGGTTAATATCGCATGTCAATTATTATCTTCGTCTTTCGAAAACATAAAACCTGAGGTTTGTTTAATCAAATACCATTTGAAAGTTATAAACACAAATGGAAAAGAAAACAGAAATCTCAATTGGGTGGTATAATACTTCGTTCTACAGTTGACAAAAAATGTTCATAAACCTTTGAAACAAAAATATTAAAATACTGAATGGAAGTATAAACGTTAAATTTGCGTTTAACAATCTCTGTTCGGTAAATAATTTAGTCAGTGGATAACCTATAAATTGAAATAATTTTATGATATGACTGAAACAATGTTACTGAAGAAAAAATATTAAAAACATCATGATTGTATGTACCTCGTACACTAGTCAAAAGGGTGAAATCCATTAAATTTTTTTTTTTTTTTCTAAAACATACTTTTATTTGAAAAGACTTACATAGTAGGCTATAACTGAAGTCATTGTAACATGCAATGATCATAGTTAAACAAGAGACTACCAAAGCATTACTTTGGTTGACTTTAGAGAGGGGTAAATGTCGCTTCTACCGTAGTTTTCCACGGTTTCCACGTCCTCTATTTCCTCGTCCGCGAGACGCGGATTGCAATTGCCATTCCATACCTTTTGCCGAGGGTTTAACAGGTCTTTCATGAAGGAATCTTTTCTCTGAAGGTGTCAAAATGTCTATTGGACCAGAACTTTCATCCAAATCCAATTGATATTCTTCTTCTCCTTCTAAGGAAGTTAAAGAGGCAAACTGATTTGAGCCCAAATCAATCTCCTGCATTCCGTTACTTTCCTTGCTAACCTCAATTGAGGTTTGAGTGATGGAAGACTCTATATGTTGCTTTGTTGAGGCAAACTGATTTGAGCCCAAATCAATCTCCTGCATTAAATTTATTTTTGTAGTTAGAGAAGTAACAGTGTTTCATGTCATCTTATACTTCTTAAATTTTCAAATGGTAAAGTACCCACATGTTAATAAAACAACTTATTGTCCACTAAAATAACATCACCAACCCAATATGATGACTCTCATAAACGAAATATGCGGCTCCAATCTCATCATCTTTTACTTTTTCATTTTTTTAAGAACTCTCTTTTTTTATATATATGGATGATTCAAAACAGTTATATCCCTCTTTTCACCTACCCATTTGCTATTTAATCTCTTGCGTGCATTCTTGCAAAAGACTCAATTTTTAACTATTTTATATGCCTTGTTAAAGGAAGAATTGATGTTAAAGGAAGATAATGCGCATGATATGGACACTAAAGCAGTTGCAATCTTGTAGAAACAATAACGTAAATTAGAAACAAAGTTGTAGGACCGGGATGCTCGTCGATTGGGTATGGAGCTTCGGAGGAAATTGGACCGTTTAGGATCAATAAAACCGGTTCTAGTCTCTACCTCAACAGCTTTTCTTGGAACACAGGTTTTCTAATTCAAAATTGTGTTTCAATCTTTATTTTTATTTTTATATTTTGTTTGTTATGGAATCAAATTGTTTTACAAATAAATATCATGTGTCTTTTAAATGTGTTATTTGTAATGAATAGAAGCAAACATATTGTTTCTGGAATCGCCAGTTGGAGTTGGATTTTCGTACACTAACACAAGCTCTGATCTTAAGGATTCCGGAGACGACCGGACTGGTCAGATTCTTTTTATTTATTCATGTTTGTCAAGCATTGTCTTGTTTTTTTTTTGTTCCAAAAACAATCATTTTGATTGTTTTATGGTAATGATTTTGCAGCTCAGGAAAATCTGATATTTCTTATCAAATGGATGTCAAGATTTCCTCAATATCAATACAGAGATTTCTACATTGCTGGTGAAAGCTACGCCGGTATGTCACATATACATATTTTGAAGCATTTCAAATTTCATTTGGTTTAATTGTTTATGATAAACCTGGTTATAATAAACCCACATAGCAAGTGTTTAGTAACTTTTTCAGTTACCCACATAAATTGTGAGAAATCTCTGTATTTGGTTTAATATTAATCAAAAAGTGTATCATAACTTAACTCAGTAACTTTAGTGCTTAAGCATTTTTAAAATAATTAAATTTAACTTGGGGGGGGGGGTTATTGGAATATGGTTTTTTGTGGAATTTGATGATTATAATAGTTGAGAGGATTTAACAAGTTAACTAAATTTAAAATTTTATCAAATATTTTTACATTGATTTTCATTACTTGTGTATAGAATTCTAGTGATTGTTATTAACTTTTAAAGTAAAAAATTAACGGTGGTAGGAGATAGGGAAATAGAACCATTTCAATCATTAAAGAGGCAAAATGTCATTCTACCCCTTAGTTTATAGATATATATAAATAATACAATTGTTTTTCATATTTTTCTTTCATATTGTTTTTTAAAATTATTTTTGAAATTCTAAAATACTTTTTAAAAATATTTTGGAAATTTTTAATTTTATTTTTAAATTTTTAATATTTATTTTCTATTTTTAAGTTATGATTTGCATTATGTTAAAGTTGTGATTTGTATTATTTCATTTTTCACTTTTGTGTGTTTTTGTATGTGAGTGCATTTTATTACACAGATTCCAAAAATCTTATGTGTATAGATATATTGGCAAAGTTGAGTCTTATGAGTAAAAATAAAAAAAATTACGTTTCAATAATAAAAGATTTTAATACAATCTTAAAATCAGTGAAAACTAAACTTTTCCAATAACAAGGATTTTGACTGGAATTTTAAAATCACCACCCAAAAAAAAAATAGATTATACTCAGATTTTAAAAATTCATAAACAAATAACAATAAAAACTCAAAAATTAATAATTCCTCTAGTAACTTTTAATAGAATATCAATACTATTAAAACAGAAGAACTTTTTATCTACTTACAAATAGTCTAGATTGGACCATAACATTTATTTAACTTTCTATTTTTCTCCTATAACTAACTTAGTTATTATTAAATATATATCATATCTTATCAATTATTTTAATATTTTCAAAATAAGATATCTAAAAAGATATTCTTAACTATCTTTTTTTAAGATTGCATTTTAATACTATCTTTTAATATCTCTTTTATTTAAAATCTAAATATAAATTTATTTTTAATATTTACTTTTAAATTATAAAATTCATAACTAATATTAACTATAATTATAAACAAATATTAATTATTTTTATTTATATAATAAAAAATAACATTTATATTCATAATTAAATTACTACACCAATTAATAAATATAAAGTAACTTAATAAATTTATTAACTATTTTATACATTATAAATTTAAATAATAACATATATTCATGAATTTTACAACATACTTCCATTTATTAAAACAAAATATTAAAGTAAAATATATAAACTAATAAATAATATCATATTTAAATATACATCTTTAAATTAGAATATTAAAAAATTCGATATATTTAACAAGTATAGCGCGGATTTAATGACATATAGTTAATTTATATAATAATAAACAAAAAATTTGCGCTTTAAAGACGGGTTGAATAACATATAGTTAATCATACATATGTATATATATATTTATATTTATAAAATAAATATTAATAGTTAACTACTATTAATGTTTAATGATATGATGGAACATGTTATTATTGATATTTTATATGAGTATAGTTTTACGGATTATTACAACAAACATGTAAAATTTTTTATCAAATATAAAACTAATTGAACAAAACATAAACTACATTTTAAGTTAGGTTTCGTTCAGGTATCCTTATTTGAACTTTTGTGTCTAATTTATATCACATCATAGGTCTCATTCCGGAAAATTTGTAAATACTGATCAGGTTCGGATTTAACACATTGGTTTGGTTCTAATTTGTATCTCATCCTAAAACCCATAAAATAAATTTATATCGTTCAAATCCGGGTTATATTGGTTTGATTTGAATATATCTGAAGTTAAATCCAAAATTAGCAAAACATAAGAAATAAATACTTATTTATATAGAATTCGATATTTAAGGTATTTATTTAAAATTTAGATACTTATTTAGATATCATTGAAAATAAATATAGAATTAAAATATTAGAAATAAATATTTATTCATCAAATATTTATATTCGTGATTAATTTGGATTTTCGTTACTTGGGTTACATGTTCGCGTTCTCGTAATAGTATCTCGAGTTTGGATATGTTTTGTGTCATCCTACAAGACCCACTCTGCTATTTCTTATATTTTGGAATGAGTACTGATCAAATTTTTTTTTGGATTCAGTTCGAATTTCGGATTATGGAGTTTATATCCACGCCTACTTTAAATAAAGAAAAAATGCGATTAAATAAAATTTTCTACCCAAAATCTAATATACTATTAAAACAAAATCATTCAAAAAAGTTGGTGTACCTATCTATTACTCCCTCCGTTTCATAATAGATGATGTTTTAGAAGATTTTTGTTGTTTCAAAATAGATGATGTTTTGATATTTTTATGTTATTTTTAACTTTATTAAAAACCGTGTAGCCAATCAGATGTTGTAGTTATTTCTGTAATTGGTTGAATGATTTTAAAATTATATTTTTAAAACTACTTTTTTTAGAGAAAAGTAAATTTCTTAATCTTTGTGCACTAAGGAATAACATCATCTATTGTGAAACGATCTATTGTGAAACGGAGGGAGTACTATTTACTAGGTGTTTTGTCCGCACATGCGGGCATAATCATCTTACGAATACTTATTATTTTATGTCTTATTAATCCAAAAATCAGCATTATAAAACTCAAATTGGTGAACATGTTGAAGGAAAAAAATTATTGTGAATTCTTTGTTCCTCAAAATTTATATCAGATATGTTAAAATTTTAGTCAAATTATTGAAAGGTAGTCTACCTTAGGTAGATCCCACTTTTTTCTTCTAAATTCCCCATGAAGGAATGAACTTATAAGAAAATATTTCCCTATGCAATTTTGATAAGGAACAAATTGAACAACTTTGCTCATTTGTCATGTTTACCCGATCCGAATAGACCCGACCCGATAAGAACTGATTTGTACCCGACTTAAAAACGTGTATATCTAAAACTATGATGTTTTTGTGTTCTATTTTATATATATTATTTTATGATTTAGTTGAAATATCTTTTGTGAACAACACTTGTTATTATTTTTAACTTTTTTTAAGTAATATAAAGCTTTAAAATGTATAATTTAGAGTTTTAAAATATATTTTTTAATTATTAATAGTTTCATTTAAGCTGTTTTGTAAAATTTTAGATATATATGACAAATATTTAACTAAAATTGATGGGATTGGGTATATCATGTCCTTTTCAGATCCTAAATATCTGAACCCGACCCAGGACCCGATATGGACCCGAAAAATTACAGGTATTTTATGGGTATTTTAATTATAGATCCGAACCGACCCGGACCCGAGAAGAACCGACCCGAACCCGAACCGAAAATTTCTAAGTACTTATTGGGTCTAAATATTTAGGACCCGAAAAGATCCGGACCCGAAAAGAACCGGCCCGAACCCGACCCGAAGATCCGAACGCCCAGGCCTAGAAAACATGACAAATAAGCAAAATCAAAATAATTATATATCTAATTACATATTTTATAGTTATATTATTTAAATTAATAAGTTATGGACTCAACTAAAAACTATTAATAAATTAATGACTCAGTTTAAACCTAATTAAAATATGACAAATAAGCAAAAGTACCTAAAATCATGGAAATCATGAAAAATAATTTAAATCACTTCATAAATAATACTATAGATTAATTAACTGTTTGGGCATATAATAATAAATTAATCTAACTATAACTATGCAAATATCAATCGATGCTTCATGCCCTATATTTTCTCCTACAGTTAATCGGATGTTATAACTAAGCAAATCAAAATATTATTTTAATCAGATGGTGGTTTCCACCTTGCTATATTCACTTTCTTCCATATTATTATTATATTTTCCATATACAACCGTTGTTCTAGACACGATATGGCATTTTAAAAATTTATTGATTGTAACATTAAGAAAAGTAAAATACTCATGTGAACATGAATCTGAATAGTATTTAATTATAAAGTTACTCCATAACATATTTCCTATGTATTTGACCATGAAACATTAGTAATACTTATATTTTATATATTAAATAGAAACATTACAACATTAGTCATGGAAAATTACGTCTAAATTTAAGTCCTCATACTAGACCTGTTCAAAGAAACAGCCTTTAGCCAACATTTAAAGTTTTAATAAGTAATAAAATCAGTCACTTATTATTTTTTTTTTTTCAGTCACTTATTTTAATCAATATACAAAACATGAAAGTAATTTTTGTGCTGTATAAAAATAAAACATCATACAAAATTATAGGCTAGAAAATCATTTAAATTAGTAGTTCTTTAAGTAAATAAATAAAATCAGAAAATCTTATAAATATAACTAATTTAGGAGTTTTGACTATAATTCTATTTACAGGGCATTATGTTCCTCAGCTTGCTAAAAAGATCTATCATTATAACAAAACCTTCAACAAAAGCATAATCAATCTCAAGGGATTCATGGTAAAACTAAGGTTGTATTAATCGCATTCCCAAAACCATTACTTCAGATTTGTCTTAATGCATATACTTTTCGTAAGGTTGGTAACGGAGATACGGACAGGCATTACGACAGATTAGGAGCCGTCACGTACTGGTGGTCACACGCAATGATTTCGGACAGGTCCTACAACTCTATCCTCAAGCACTGCAGTTTTACGGAGAATACTAACTCTAACGAGTGTGATTACGCACTCTACTACGCCACGGTCGTTGAGTTCGGCCAAGTCAATGGGTACAGCATCTACTCACCTTTATGTGTACCAAAAACCAACCAGACCAAGTTCATGCATGGAGGGATTTTGGTAGAGGAAGAAGACCCTTGTACGGAGAGCTACGCAGAGATATATTATAACCGTCCTGATGTTCAGCGAGCCATGCACGCTAATCTTACCTCCATTCCCTATAAGTGGACCGTTTGCAATGAAATTTTGTTTAAGTACTGGGACTGGGGCAATTCTGACCATTCCATGTTGCCCACATACAAGGAACTCATGGCCGCTGGTTTGAGGATATGGGTGTTTAGGTGAGCCATAAAACTAACTTCAGTATCATGTACAAGTTTGGTCACTAAACTTGCATTTTATTTATTATACGTTGATGCAGCGGGGATACAGACTCGGTGGTTCCAGTGACTGCGACTAGACTTTCCATTAGCCATCTAAATCTTACGGTGAAAACCCGCTGGTACCCTTGGTACTCTGGGAACCAGGTACTTTTAGCACACATACAGATATATTAATACATATTATAGTATATGCACACATACAGATATACATTTTATAGTATATACATATGGTGCAGAGCCAGTAATGTTGCATGGTGGTGGTGACAGGTTGGAGGATGGACAGAGGTATACGAAGGGCTAACCTTTGCAACGGTGAGAGGGGCCGGACATGAAGTTCCCGTGTTGCAACCAGAGCGTGCTCTCATTCTTTTAAGATCGTTCTTGGCTGGTAAAGAGCTTCCAAGATCTTATTAGTTTAACAAACGAAGGAGAGAAGGCTTTCCTGCATAACTCGAGAGTAAACTCGATGTTTTCTTTTCCTATTTTCCTGTTTAGAATTGGTTCATTTCTGGCCATCCTAAGATGTCTCCAAGATTTCAGTGTTCTTATATTTGAAATTGATACAAGAAGAATTGTGTTGATATTCCACATTATACCGAAGGGAACAATATAATAAGAGAGAAAAACTTTTAGATCTTTAGATCTGATTTTATAAGAGTAGAGTACAAAGTTTTATGCCTTTTGCCTGACTGATACCAAAACATATACTTCAGTTGCATTGTGATAAATGGTCTGCGATTGCTTTACCACTACACTCTTCGTGGTAAACACAAAACATGAGAAACCAGTTGAACGCTTCTGTGACCAGTTGTGAAAGTTTCTGCCAGAAGAAAACACAAAACATGAGAAACCATTCTGACTAAGCAATAAACAACTAGCTTTGATTGTCTGATGGGCTTCACAATGATCAAAAGCCCAAAGCCCCAATCCACGGTATCAATAAGACTGAATCGATTGACAGTCTTATTTTCTGTTTCCATTTTCTGCAAATAAGCAAGTGGATTGTTTATCCAGGTTTCCATTTTCTTTGTGATTCCAAGTTTGTAAGAGTTGTACTCCACGTTTCTTTATCTTCCAGTTTTAAAAGTTGAACTCCAGTATTTATATCAATGAAAAACCCAAAAAGAGGCAATGATTAATTGCCCAAAAACAAAGTCTCGAGCTTTAGCTGTTACTGTTCTGTTCTTAAAGCTTTGACAATAATCAAAGCTATCAATTGGTATTAGAGCTCACCAAAGAGCATTATGGTAATTTATGGTGACTTCTTAGCAAATTCGTTCATGAAATAGACTTGGCCTGTCTTTTGGCATCAGTGTCGAGCGATACCAAGGGCATACTGGCGATCGACATGCCTTTTAATCTTCCATAGCTTCCTCTCGCGAGACAGACTTATCACTCTTTGGTATAACGAGCATAATTTTAGATATAACCAGTGCCATTGGAAATCTAACCCAAATCTCTATCCTGTATCAAAAGATGGACTCAATCGCACCGTGAGAAAGTTTTCATCCATAGCTAAACTTCTGACACATTTGTGAAGTTCTACACTTCAAAAGGCTCCAGAATCACCAAAGTTCTCCAAACCTGAAAAATACTAATGTTAATAAAAATGAGAAATAATCTAAGTAGAACTTCTATAAATTAATAATATTGGGACTTTGAAATTTTATTAATTTATAGAGATATTAATTTACAAAAGTTTTGTTATTTAGATTTCCTATTTTAAGATATGTTTATTCTAAAATAAGAAAAATATTTAATTCTAAATTGTTATTTTTTGAAATTTCATTTATATTAATTATATTATTTAGTTTATATAATATATATTGCATAGAACTTAAATGTGGTTTTAGATATAATATTACTAAATCTCATCAAAAATTTATTAAGTGTTAAGAAATAATAAAGATAGTTCCATTGTGAATATAAAACAAATAATATAATAATATGTTCTTGCTTATATAAAATATGTATATATATAAATTATTAATTTATAATTTTAATGGATCATATATTTACATAATTTTTTAAAAAAAAATTATTATCTTATTATTTTATTGATTTGTGTCAAAATTTAAATCAGTCTAAGTTGAGACAGGTAAAATTTATTAATGAGTATTAATTATAGAGAATCTATATTAAAACGAAAATCGAACCGAAACTTAAACCGAAATGCCACACCGGTCAACGGTAAATGACATCATCTGCCACAAAGCACACGGAATCTAGAGTGGAGGTAAGGAAACTCAGTCCAATAAGAAAGCAGAGAGACTGATTACTTTTTGCCTAAACCAATCCAATCCACCACAAGACCCTCGTTGAATTTTTTTTCCTAGCGATTCAAAAGGCTTCGCCTTGTCCCAATTACGCTTAGATTCCTCTCAATTCCTCCGTGTTTTGATTCGTCTCCGCGATTCTAGGGTTTTGCAATTTCGTGTTGATTCATGGCTTGGGATTAGGTGCAGCGGTGAGACTATTCGTAAATTTTCATAGATTCTCTTCTTATTGAAGTGATTTCGCCAACTAAAAGTTAGAAAGAGTGTTGCTTACTACTTGATTGATTGAAAGTTTCTATCTTTTGTTGTTGGGGAAGCAATCAAATCACATTACTTTTTTCTGAAATGCGTGCTTGTGGTTGTTTCTGGTTGCAGGGTTTGAAGTGACTTTTAGAGTTTGAAGAAGGGCACGATGCTAGGCTCTGGTAACAATTTGAGCAGGGGTACAGTAGGCTTGTCTTCTGATACCCCGAACTTGTCTCAAGTCTTAACATTGGAACCGATTAGATTAGGCAATCAAAGCTATACTCGCTCAGGAGAGCTAAGGAGGGTTCTCAGCGTCCCTAGTAGGGAGGCCTCATCAGAAGATACTTCTTTTGGAATGTCCCATCCTAAGCCTTCTCCTCCTGTGGCAACAGAGGAGCTCAAGCAATTTAAGGAAAGTGTGCTAGATACTTCCCGAGAGGCCGGGTATGGTTTTTGTTTCTTTTTATGTTATTTTTTTACAAGTATAATTGTTATTTACTATCTTGTAGGGATCTAGCGAAGAAGCTAAGTGAATCCATATTTAAGTTGGATAAATATGCGGAGACGTTGAGTTCAAAGAAACGAAGGAGGAGTGATATATCCCCTGGTGAGAGGATGGACGCAGCTAACTTGGATAAGATGAGAAACCAGGTTCCGAGAGCGCAAGACAGTATGGCTCAAAGATCTGAGGAGAGAAAAAAGATGCTTGGATTGAACAAGCGTGCTCGTACCCCACTTGGAGATGTGCAGGTTTGTATCTAGATCTCAGTTTAAATATATATGATGGTTATCAATGGTTTAGAAGATTGTTTATTTCCACTCCGTGTTAGGCAACTTTTGTAATCTTTAAAGGAGACATCCACTTGAATATTTTGGTTGATTGTTCGATTAGTGTGACCGTGGTTTAATGTTTTGGTCTGTTACTACTTTCAGGGGGATGGTAGAGTTTCTACTCTTGCAAGGCAGCAAGTTATAGAAAGGGGCTCTGATTCACCTCCAAGTGTTCCTGGAGAAACAGTGCGAATAGAGGAGAAGATACGCAGGCTGCCTGTTGGTGGTGAAGGATGGGAGACAAGAATGAAAAGGAAACGGTCTGTTGCAACTCTAGGCAACAGAGTTATGAATCCTGATCAACGTGTCATGCAGCAGCCGAAGCCGACAGTTGACTCTAAGTTGCGTTCTTGTGACACCCAAAATTTCAGGTATCCGGACATAAAACACTGAAAACCGTTTGAGAGTTTTCTAGTCAAATAACCTTAAGTGGGCCTGAAAGTGGGGGAACCGTAGAAATTTTTTGCAACATACTGTTGTATGTATAGTTTTTCGAAATTGATCCCTCTTGCATATCTTTCATTCTCACAGAAATAACAACGTGGCACATTTGTTGCAGATTGAAATCTTCCACCGGGGTGAGTGGAATTAACCGGCTTGAGTCTTCATTTGAACCAGACAGTCCAGGTATGGGTGGATTACCCAGGAATGAGTTGGAGACTGTTTCCCTTGCAAGGGACCGGTCAGTACTTGCTGAGCAGAGGCTTATGGCCAAGGGAAACAATAAGTGAGCAGATACCTCAAGCTCTTTTTTGTTATAGCTTTTACGTTAATTTAACAGCAAATTGTTTGCTGATAAACGCATTATTTTGCTTATCCAGGAGAAACTTACAGGAAGATGGCCCCACAAACAGCTCTACTGCAATATTGAAAGGAAATGTTTCTAGGGCTCCAAGAACAGCAACCGTTATGTGTGTTGATTCTTCAATCAAAGTCGAGCCATCATCTGGAGTATTACAAGGTTAGAGGCAATCTAAGTGTTGTCTAAATACACGATCTGTTATGTTTATGAGACACAGTCTAACGCTTCATTTGCCAGCAGGTTCATCTGCACATGCAATGGCTCAATGGGTTGGCCAGAGACCTAAGAATTCTCGAACGAGGAGAACGAATGTAGTTCCGCCTGTTATCAAGCATGCTGAAAGCAAGTTCTCAGCTCAAGGTTTTGCAACATCTGATTTTAGTCCTAGAGGATCTCCTGGAACCACTGGGTCACTCTCAGTTGTTGACAGTAGCCCTTTAAAAATGAAAAGGAAGCCGAAGAATGCTTCATCACCGTATGGTTTCTCTGAAAGTGAGGACTCGGGAGCTGGAGACAACAAAACAAGAGAGCGTGCTCTTGCGAGTGGGGACTTGTTCACAACTCCTAAAACAGGGTCGCCGTTAAGGAAAAATAAAATGCAAACGAGTTATAAAGGAGGTGGTGCATGGAAGCAAGGAAAGTGTGAAAGTGTTTCGTCATTGACAACTCCTGGCTTTCATCCTATGATTGTTAAGTCAGAGAATCTAACACTAGAGAAGCCTCTGCACAATGTCAAGATTGCGTCAGATAAGAATCGAAGGTGATTTATGCCTAATTCAGTTTTTCTTCCTTTTTTCTTTTTCTTATACCTAGTACGTATTATAGTATATATAAAGCTAAAAAGACGAGTGACCAACGTTCTACCTCTCTCTCTCTGAATAGCAAATATGGGCGTCCACCAGCGAAAAAGGTTAAAGATCGTAAACCTTCTACGCGGCGTGCCTCAAATTCTATTTCCACTCCAGATATTACAGGTATTCATATCCTTTTGGCACTTCGAGTTCCAGTCATTTACGATATTCACTGTTATCGTAGTGTATTATCAAATTAATTTCTGTGAAGTGCTACATATATCTTTACCCTGAATATTTTAGGTTTGGTAACTATTAGCTCGTGCTCAGTTATTTTCGTTTGTACTAAAGTAGGTATTAAATTTCTAAGGTAGCGTTATTAAATTTCTAAGGTAGCGTTGTCTGGCTTTTCAGGTGAATCTGATGATGATCGTGAAGATATTTTTGCAGCGGCTAATTCAGCACGGAAGGCAGCGAGTACTCATCCTTCCACATGTCTTGTCTTTCAAGTTTTATTGCAATAAGTTTTCTTTTTAACTTGAAATATCTTTTTTTTTGTAGATCTTGCTTGTTCTGGTAAGTTTTGGAAAAAGATGGACCACATCTTTGCTGCCATCAATGCAGATGACATGCAGAACATAAAAGATCAGGTAATAATTAAGATACCGTCCATAATATTATATATGTGAGTTCTCTCTTGGGTGCCAACTCAAACACTCGTTAACTTGTGATTGTCAAAAAAAAAACAGCTGAATTTTGCTGAAGAACTCGATGAATCTCTGTCAGAGGCAATCTTAGATGGCTATAACGTTATGGTAAGTTGCATTGTAAACTTATGCAGCAATGTCTAGTTTTATTAGACTTTTTGTTTATCTGAAAGTAGCATGAATGAAAGGAACTCATTATATCTCAGGGTATCAAATTGCCGAAAGCACCACATCGCCCTGGTGAGGGAATTGTTGACTATTCAGGTCCAGCGTTGTCATGTATATCTGATCTTTCATTTGAGAGATTGGACATGAGAAAGTTGAACGAGATTACTCCGTTGTACAAGAGGGTGCTTTCTGCCCTAATCGAGGAAGATGATGGAGAAGAAGTCGTACAATTCAATGGAGGGAAGAATCTGTCTCTTCATTATGCTAGTGATGATTCTCACTCTGGTTCGTGTACCTATATTGACACCGAGTTTAGAGAGAGAGACAGAATGGAATTTGAAGTAGAGTCAAGCGGGGATTTTCAGACCCCCAAGAGTTGTTTATTTGACAGATTTTCCAATGAGAGGAGTGTTGTGTATAACCCTTTCAGAAATGGTAGCATGTCTACATCTGTCCATAGCAATGAACAGTGGATCGGGGATGATAATCTTTCACATTCGGATGCTGCACTCGGCGGTGAGGCCTATTCAAATAGCCTGGGTCAGCTGCAAGCTAGGGACGTGAACATTCCCAACTTTCCAGTATCTGACACGCAGTATCAGCTAATGTCTTTGGATGAGCGACTTCTTCTGGAACTACAGAGCATTGGTGTGTTCCCTGAGGCCATGGTAGGTTTTCTCTCCAGTCTTTTAGTTAATCTGAGAAGAACGTGAGCTAATGGAAAAAAAAACGTGTTATTCTAACATTATCACTTAATTTTCATTTTTATTTATTCGCAGCCTGATCTGGCTGAAGAAACTATGAGCACAGATGTTATGGAGTTGAAGGAAGGCATTTATCAGCAGGTGAACGCGAAACAAATAATCTATGCTTGTAACGTTTGTGTCTGCTGCTTCCCGTTGAAAATTTATCAATGTTCTATGTTTGACCAATATAATAGATCCGAAACAAGAAGCAAAAGCTGGAGAAGCTAAATATTACCATCCAGAAGGGGAAAGATGATGAGAAAAGGTTAGGATTGGCTTCTCCAGATTTATTATTTTTCCAAGTTACACTGTTACTTTTGCTAAGATTTCTGGTTTACATGCAGGAAAATTGAGCAGCTAGGTATGGACCAGCTTGTGGAAACAGCTCACAAGAAAAGAATGGTAATAAAAGCTAGTGAATGCTTACATTTAATCATAATGAGCTAGGATGAATTGGTTGTGGGATAAGATAAATATATGAGGTTTCCTTATGGATGTTACTTTGGAAACAGGCATCCCGTGGAAATAAAGCTTTTAAATCCCATAAGGTCACAAGACAAGCGGCCTCGGCGTTCATCAGGAGGACACTTGCCAGGTGTCGCAAGTTCGAAGAGACTGGGCTTAGCTGTTTTGCTGATCCCGCACTTCAAGACATATTGTTTTCATCTCCCAGCAACGATGCAAAATCATCAGAAAACGGCGGCTCTGGAACAGCCAGTAACACTCTCAATGAACCTTCTAATCACCAGGCTGAGGCCAAGGGTTCAGGTACGCAATAATCTGCACTTTTAGATGTTGCTTCCAGAATCGATCTTCATAAACATTAGATGTTGACTGTGGGTATACGCTTCAAACATTTTTTTGTCGGATGATCTTGAGCTAAAGGGGGGGGTTTTGTAGGTGCAGTGTCTAGTACAAAGAGGAGAGAAGCATTGGTCGACGACGTTATCGGATGCGCTTCATCTAAAGTCACAACGAGTATAGATAGTGCGGTTCTTAGTGGAGGAGGTAAGAGAGAAGACGGTTTCGTGAACAAGAACAAACCGAAACCCAAAGAAAAGAACGAAAACCAATCAAGATCAACTCACCCAACAGGTCCAGCGAGCAGAGGCAGAGGAGGCAACGCTGGAGATGGTGGTGCAGCAGGAGTAGATGAGGAAGCTCCAATAGATTTCTCAAAACTAGCGTTCCATGATCTGGAGGAAATAGATGAGCAGGCAGATATAGGAAACTGGTTTGAGGGTCTTCAGGATATTGATACCGCTGGGCTTGATGAGGTTCCTATGGATGATCTCTCTTTCATGTTTGGATAAAGAAGGAAGACACTGACAGAGGGAGAGGATTTGATCTGACGCTTATCTATCACAATTCACTAGTATTAATTTCTTAAGTTTGTATATTTGTACTGAAAAGTGATTGTCTCCCTTGGAGGCGAGTATTAAACTATGATCTAATATTATATGTATTTCCATTTTCAAAAGAGTATCTTTTGATGTATTCATAGTTCAATAACATTTGTTTGAAAAGAAGCTAAGCGTAATTGTAATTTTGCATTGTTGCTGGGAGATGAAAAAATCAAATGAACAACCTTCTGCCAAGTTGTTGAAATGCTCAGAAGATTATGATTCTCAGTCACTTGTATAAAAAAAAAAAAAAAAAGAAACTGATTTGAGGACATTCATATACATATATATATGGCTTGAAAGCTCCCAAGTGGATAATATTAATATGGGCCTAAATGGGCTTTTAATTGGGTTAAAGTAAAATGGGCTAGGGTTTCGTCTCCTCTTCTTGCTTGGTTCATAATATAAGTCACTCTCAACCCCTTTCTCTTGCTTGCCGTCCTTACAGCATCCGAGGAAGTTTGCCAAAAATGAGGTTTGTATGCTCAAAACTCGATTTCATTTTTCTTCTTCGTTACAAGTTTAGAATCATCTTATCATGTTTGCTAGTAGCTCCCATCTGTAATCAAATTGACTGGTGTTGATTTTGGATAATCATAGATTAGCTTTAGGTGGAAAAAAAAATGATTCTTTACACACAAAAAAAGTATTGTCCTTTTTTTTTTTTATCATATGTGTGAAAGTTGATCACTTTCATGAGTAGATTAAGTGTTTAGGTTATTGAAAGTTTGGATTTTTTATTTTTGTTTGGAATGATGCAGTAAGCTCCAGAGTGAAGCCGTGAGAGAGGCGATCTCCTCCATGATCACTCACTGCAAGGAGACAAAGCCACGCAAGTTCACCGAGACCATCGAGCTCCAGATTGGTCTCAAGAACTACGACCCACAAAAGGACAAACGGTTCAGCGGTTCCGTCAAGTTGCCTCACATCCCAAGGCCTAAGATGAAGATCTGCATGCTCGGTGATGCCCAGCACGTTGAAGAGGTTAGCTTTCACTCTTTTTAAGAACAATCTTAAGAAGCTGAGAAAAAGATAGCAACTTTTGTGGGGTTTTGGTGGTTTTACTTAATAGGCTGAGAAGATTGGGTTGGAGTCTATGGATGTGGAAGCGCTTAAGAAGCTGAACAAGAACAAGAAACTTGTCAAGAAGCTAGCGAAGAAGTTCCACGCTTTCCTTGCTTCTGAATCTGTTATTAAGCAGATTCCTCGTCTTCTTGGTCCTGGTCTCAACAAGGCAGGCATGTTTAAACACCAAACCTAATCTTTTTCATCTCTATATTATTTACCATATTATTCACTCTTTTGAATTAACAAATTAACAGGAAAGTTCCCAACTCTTGTGAGCCACCAAGAGTCTTTGGAAGCCAAAGTGAATGAGACCAAGGCAACTGTGAAGTTCCAGCTCAAGAAGGTTCTTTGCATGGGTGTCGCTGTTGGTAACCTTGACATGGAGGAGAAGCAGATCTTTCAGAATGTTCAGATGAGTGTCAACTTCCTTGTTTCACTTCTGAAGAAGAACTGGCAAAATGTTAGTAAAAGTCTTACTTCTTTTATGTTCCTCTATTATCCTCTGTACATTTTGTTAGTCTTTTAACTCGAGAGTTGTTTCTTATTTTGCAGGTGAGGTGTTTGTACTTGAAGAGTACAATGGGTCCACCAAACCGTGTGTTCTAAGCTTATTATTATCTTAGAGTTTCTCTAAAGATATCATCATCTTCAAGGCTGAGAATAGATTTGATTTTCATTTCTGTTGTGAGCCTTCTCTACTTCTTGGATTAATTTCAGAATCCTTTTTTGGTAGGATCATTTTCTTCAAAGACAATTTTGTTTCTTTTTTTGCTATTATATGATTAGTTGTCTTTTTTCATTTAAGTTTTCAAGATTTGCGATTTCGTTATCAATATCGAAATATAATGTGTCAAATGATCTTAACATCTGACAACAAAACCTTTATAATTTGCTTTTTCTGTCTTGGCTCTCTGTATGCTCAGTCGTAGATTCACGTAAAACCACAGAGCATAAGTTTTAGTAGCTCTTTAAGTTTTGATCAAAAAAAAAAAAGTAACTCTTTGAGTTTTATCAAACACTGGGAAACCAAAGTCGGAGACCAAGTCCGTTCGGATATTTAATTAATTTCGATTCGGATCGGTACTATTTTTTCGGATCGAGTTCGGTTTGGTTTTTCAGATTCTGGTTTTTTTGCCCAGCCCTAGATAAAACTTTGGAGCTGTGTTTGTGCTTAAAACCAATTCGGAGACCAAGTTGTGTTTGTGAGAGCACAGAGTTTCTTGCTCAGGACCTCCCAAGTCCCAAGAGACTATATACAATATAGTATCAGTTTCAATTTCTTCTTTTAAGAAGAAAAATGCATAGTCTAGTGACTGATTAAATATCATTCAGAGGGTTTGGTTTGCAACTCTTTCATGTTGAATTTTAAGTGGTCCAAAACTACTAAATCAAGTATAAATAAAGGAAAACATCACATAAAATTCTGAATGTTTATGAAAGACATTTTTTATTCGTCTAAGCTAATAATTTATAGTATGAAAGACATTTTATTCGTCTAGACATATTCTGAATGTTTATGAAAGACATGTTGAATTTTGAATACATATTTTATGCGTTCAGAAAAAAAAAAAAAAATAGTAGTCTAACGCATCAAGCTTGTCCACAAAACTTGCTCTAGCTGCTTTCTTTCTTAAGTCCGTAGCTCAAGTTTACCAGGTTGCTATCGAAATTTCAGTACGATCTGGCAGATCAATGCATTGTATGTGAAGTAGGTCTGGGCATTTTAACCTGGACCCGAAGACCCGAACCGGAACCGGAACCGATCCAAAAATATCCGACCCGGAACCGGACCGAAAATGTACAAGTACCTTTTGGGTCTAAATTTTTTTTACCCGAAAGAACCGAAACCGAAAAGGAACCGACCCGAATAGACCCGGGCCCGAAAAGAACCGACCCGAATAGACCCGACCCGATAAAAACCGATTTGTACCCGACTTAAAAACATGTATATCTAAAACTATGATGTTTTTGTGTTCTATTTTATATATATTATTTTATGATTTAGTTGAAATATCTTTTGTGAACAACATTTGTTATTATTTTTTAACATTTTTTAAGTAATATAAAGCTTTAAAATGTAAAATTTGGAGTTTTAAAATGTTTTATTTTAATTATTAATAGTTTCATTTAAGCTGTTTTGTAAAATTTTAAATATATATGACAAATATTCAACTAAAGTTGATGGAATTTGGTATATCATGTCCTTTTCAGATCCTAAATATCCGAACCCGACCCGGACCCGGACCCGGACCCGATATGAACCCGAAAAATTACGGATATTTTATGGGTATTTTAATTATAGACCCGAACCGACCCGGACCCGAGAAAAACCGACCCGAACCCGAACCGAAAATTTCTAAGTACTTATTGGGTCTAAATATTTAGGACCCGAAAAAATCCGGACCCGAAAAAAACCGGCCCGAACCCGACCCGAAGACCCGAACGCCCAGGCCTAATGTGAAGTTTATTTCTTGAGTACGTGTGTAATGAGGCCACGGATATGTATATTCATGAAGTAGTCTTCCCAATCAATGCATTTGGTGGAGCCGATTAATTTGTCTATCTCTGTGCCTTCATTCTTGATTCGTAATCTTTCCAGGTTTCTATCATCAAATCTGCATAAAAATAACATCAACAAGAAACTAAATTAGCTGGAAACTAAAGCTTTAAAAAGCTTTTATAGAACATTTAGTGTGATTTGCAATCATATTTGCTATGCTTTTCAAAACAATTAAGCATTCATCTTAACTTACAAGTTTATAAAGATCTTTAAGCCTTTCATTGATAATAAATACGTCTATTATTTGTCTTTTATAAATTATTCCGGAGGAACGACATATCATATGTATTAAAAGAAATCTATAATATTATATACCATTCAAAATGGAAGAAAACTGTTTTTTTTTTTTGAAAAGGAAGAAAACTAATGTTAAAGGGAAAGTTGAAGGAAATGTGAGAGTCATATTGAACATACATGCCTTTGAAGATTACATAAGGCCTGTAAAGTTTCACCATTCTCATCGCTATATTGAATCTACGATTGTGAACTTCATATTTCTCCCCGAGTTGCGATGGAAAAATTAATCTAAGTAATCGCAATATCTGAAAACAAAAAAATAACAGATATGAGAATGAGAGGATGCATTTTAAAATTACTGCTCTTCATATAAAAATGTATTTCACGTACGTACGTGCAATTTACATAAGTTTACCTGTAAAGGTAATTTATAACGAAGGCTCGTGTAGACACGAAACCTAGCCATTGTGGGAAATATTTTGACGTTTGGGACAATAGGCAAGCCATTGCGACCGAGCAGAGGGCTCGCCAGGAAAAAACGATTTAGAATTTCATATATCTGTTTATACATCACCGGGTTCTGATAAGATGAGCCGACATGGTATATGGTATGACTCCCTGACTCACGTGAATGTTCAGCTGCGGTCACAATCATTGCGTTTGCCACCATATCGACGGGTATCTTGTAGTATATATACATGCATTTTCACGTTAGAATCAAGCTAGTAATAATAGAATCTTAATTTACATTTTCCAATATTGGTAGTATGCTTAGTGAGCTTACAAGATCACATACTGCCATATCATCAACAAGGAAACACTTTAGCAGTCCCTTTCTAAATGAAACAATCACACTGTCTATGGTCCTTCATATATACACAATAACCACAAATAAATTGAATTAGAAAAACTCAAAAATATACTTGGATGAACAAATATTTAAAAATCGAATTAAAAATGATTAATTAGATCAGTGATAACTTACTTTATACTTTCAATCCAGCCGGGGAATGGGTCAGAGAAAGTGCTTGTGATAATTGTGGGACGTATGATTACAATAGGCATAGATTTTCTACAGTAGCCAATAAGCATTTCTCCCATTGCTTTCGTGAAGACATATGTGTTTGGCCATCCATAAAGTTTTGCCCTAATTAAGATTTTATAGTATATACCTCAGCCTCAGTTAAGTTATTTCATATATTATAAGATTCTAATTTTAGCATTTGAAATAGTACACAAACCTTTTCAATCCGAGATCTTTCATGGCTTGTTTGGTTTCTTCTTCTGAATAACCTAGTTTCTTGAGTTGTTTCAGTTTCTGCTCTACCAATAACATTTCCGCATCGATATCTACCTTGTTTTTGCCATTTAGACTTTCTCCCATAGCAAAAGGTTTTTCTAGTATGAGTCCGGATCTTTCCCCACAAACATAGGCTAGAAAATAAAACAATATTTACACAACGTTGGTAGACATAATTACTGCTTATCTATCAATTTGGTTATAAAAAGGTTTAAATGATTCACCAGTAGATACATGAAGAAGCAATTGTGGTTTTGCACACTTCTTAGCAAAGTTAAGGATATTGAGAGGTCCAAATGTGTTGATCCCAAGAGCAACATCATATCTTTTTCACATACAAAAACAAAAAACAAAAGCTAATTAATAAGGAAAAAATCGCATAAAAAACCTTTAGAGTGACACTTACTAGTACTTTAAACTTTAAAGTTTTTTCACTAACACTTTGAAGTTTTTTCACTAACACTTTTAACTTTCAAAATGACATTTGTATCATAAAAAACCTCCAAAATAAAAAGTTGACCTGCTAAACAGGTAAAATAATGATGTGTCAGTTTTTTCTCAAAAATAATTATTTAATTATTAAAACAAAAAAAAAAAAAAATGAAAATAGAAAATTAAAGAAAAATCAGAAAATTTTAATAAAAACTCATAAATTAAATAAAAATTCAGAAAATTTAAAAAACAGAAATTAATTAAATATTAGAAATTCAAAAAAATAAATCAGATCAAATTAAAACACAGAAGAACAAAATTCAGAAGTTCACAAAAAAAAAATTTCCCTTTTCAACGATGATGGTCGGAAACTATCATTGGAGATATGCCAAAAATCATCATTTTTAATGGTTATCTTAGAAACCATTATCGTCACTAGTGGTATATTTGATATTTTTATTGTCAACGATGATATGATATATTTTAAAAAAAAAAATCTTGTAATAAAAAAACTATTTTGAATTTTTAAATTTTCTAATTTTTTGAAATTTATGAATTTTTATTTAGTTCATATGTATTTAATCTTATTTATATAGAATTTTTAGTTTTTATTTTTATTTTTATTTATTTTTCTGAAAAAAAATATTTAATTTTCTGATCTTTTTTTTGTTTTTCTGTATTTTTATTAAATTTTCAATTTTTATTTAATTTTCGGATTTTTTATTTAACTTTTTGTTTATTTTTTAATTAAATAATTATTTTTTGAAAAAAAAAACTAATACATCATTTTTACCTGTTTAACATGTTAACTTTTTATTTTGGAGGTTTTTTATGATACAAATATCACTTTGAAAGTTAAAATTGTTAGTTCAAGATTTAAAGTGTTAGTAAGTGACGCTTTAAAGGTTTTTTATGTGATTTTCCCAATTAATAAGGCAATAACAAGAGATATATGTTATGTCATTTTCTTTACAGATTAAGTAAATGTAATACCTTTCATCGAATCTCGTGGTGGCAGCAGAATTCACAATGATGTCGATCTCTTGCATCATATCTTGTAAGAGATTAGAATCTCTGATCACTCCCATATTGTTTAGTGATATGTCACCCGGAATAGGAACAACTTTCTCCGATATTAAAGCGTTTAGACATTCATCACCAACATTCTTTCTCAACACCCTAAATAAATCTTTCTCGAAAACCTGTTTACGAAGTAATCAAGACCCGAACATTCAAACTCGTACGATTATTTAACGAAAAAGTTTGGTCATAAGTGTGTAAATACACCTCACTGTGTAACCGTTGCTTCGCGGCCTTGTTGTCGGATGCTCTTACGAGGAGGTAAAGCCTCCTCACCTTTGGTTGCAATCTCAGAACTCGCTCCACGAAAACTATTACAAATATTGATGAACATACTATATTTAATGACAAATAAATGGTAATAATTTCTATTAAACAGGTTCATGCTCAAAATATATTCAACTGAGATATCATGGTATATGAGAGTATAAAGATTATTACCTTTAGCAAGAAAACCGGATGCGCCAGTGACGAGAACTGTCTTATTCTCAAGAAACTGAACACAACTTGGTTCCATAGTTGAAACTCAAAAACCTGAATGGAGAACAAAGAGGAAGTATGAAATGTTTAGTTGCTGAGAATGTGTGATCCTAGCTATCCGTACGTAGCACTATATATAACACATTTATATATAATTTATAGCACCAACTAATATAATTCAATATCTACTACTAGGTGATAATCCGCGCCCTGCGCGGAGCGAGTAGATTTAAAAGTATTATAACTTTTAATATGTAGACATAATAAAAGTTAAAGTCATAGTAAAAAAAAAATATATAAGAAAGTACGGGTTATAGCTAAAAATTTTAGTATGTCAATATAAATTTATATGCGATGGACTTTAAAATTAAATTGTATATTTGTTTGCATAAAGGTAAATTATAAATATAAGATTAAATGAAACATAAGCAATAGTCTAATAAAATATAAAAGGAACAATATATCAGAAAACAAAAGAAAATGAAAAATAGAGACAAAATAACTGTTGTCAATTATGTCTTCAGAAGTCTTCGTTTGCAATCCTATTATGAGCAATAGCAAAGAGATCATCTTGAGAAATTAAAAACATTATTTAACAAAATATGTGAATGCATGTATTACATCAATCGTAAAGCATCAATTTCTGGAACACCAGTGGGGTCGAAGACAATTTTGGAAAACCCATCAATGTTAGTAACCTTCTTAAGTCGGCCTTATTATGAAAGATGAAAAATATTAGCAAGATATACATATAATATCAGCTCCAAAAGATTTATTATATACAATAAATACAATAGATTACCTT
>NC_027750.1:5438101-5439552 GCF_000695525.1 Brassica oleracea var. oleracea | reverse complement strand
GATTTGAAGCTCATATTAGTTTTTCAAAACATTATGATAAACATGGTTTACTTGTTGCAAGATTAGATATGAACAGCAATACATGTTATGATATTTTATTACAAATCGGCATATCAAGCTAAAATAACCAATTCAAACCGTAAAGAACTTAGTTGTACGAAGTTCAAAGAATCAATTATTTACTCAAGCGTAAATGACTTAAAACACACGTATATTTTATTGCCTTATTTAAATGAACCACTTTCAAGTTTTCGAACAAGCAATAAAGTCTCTCTTTGAATGGTAATAATATGTTGCCTTAGTTAAATCCCCTTTTTTAAAAAAAATCCGAGTGTAATTTTGATCGAAAATCTTATAGTATAATGTAATGACCAGTGGCATTTGTTTGTAATTATTATAGTTGAGAAATGACTTTTAAAAAAATGAGGTGAGAGTGCATGTGGTGATGACACCTAAGAAATGGCACACATGTAATAAACACATGAAGCCAATGTTATTTTTTATCAATGCTCCTCAAATAATAAAAAGGATTAAACAAGTAAAACGTGATGCAATACACCTTTTTTTTTATAACCGTAGTATGATCCCAAAGGCTTTCTAGTTCCAAAGACTAATCATTACGAGGTCCGCAGGATCCGCGTTTTCTTACCACTTAAGGTGCTCCGGGTGGCCAAGGGAAATCGAACCCAGTGCGGTACTCACAGCTGTGAGTGCTTCCAAATTGAAATTAACTAAATACCAAAAAATAAAATAAAAATTGATTCTTAGATCGGTTTTACTATCAAGAATCTCATGTTAGGATCAATGTACCTGTAATACTCGATTCCATTCGCCAACATCGAGACCTACTGAAACTATTATTAAAGAATCTGCAATGCCATCCCCTGTATATTAATTGAGGAACATTTGAAAAGAATCAACCTCAATTTTGTATTAACTAAAATAGACCCCAATGTATAGGTGGCACTTAATTAGGTAGTCAATTACATTCAATTGAAAAATAAGTAGGTCCACATTCGATTTTTATATGTTGTTAGATACATAAGTTGGTCAAACTATATGATATAATGATATGATATGTTATTTTCTTTCCTTAAATCAAACCTACGGAATTACCATAAATGACTAATATATATATGACAATTAATGATTTTAATAATAAAGATTTGATAACAATTTATATCTCCTCCATCATTTTTTGTTTAATTTTATATTATTAAAATAAATTAAACAATCAAATTAGCTATAAAAGTAAAATTTAGATTTTTTCGTATATGTTATATTTTGAATTTTTAAAAACGACAATAAATGACTAAAACTATTAAAATTATTATGTTAAAAATTAATGATCAATGGTTTAACATTTTTATTATAAGAAGATACACATGATTTTAAAACCATATGAGTAAAAAATATCATTTAATAATAAAATAAATATATATATATATAGA
>NC_027750.1:5423323-5436723 GCF_000695525.1 Brassica oleracea var. oleracea | reverse complement strand
CACTCTGAAAATTTTGTGATCAATAGATTATTTTTTTTGTTATAATAAGTTACAAATGATCATAAAATATAACGCATATGAATTTTTATTTAATAAATATTCAAACTAAATAATATATATATATATATATACTAATGATTTAAAGCAACAAGATTGGCTGATCAATTTAGTTGTCCAGTTGAAATTTTTCAAAAGTATGTGAAAGACTAAAGTCAAAGTAAATATGGATTTAGAATAGTAGTTATATTTTACTAACCAAAATACCGAAAAAACCGAACCGAATCGAAACCAACCCGATATCTGGATTGAACACCCCTAATCCAAATGAAGCCAAACTATTGTTTCATTCTCCAAAATATAATAAAAATAATAACTTAATTCCGTGCAAGGCGCGGGTCTTATCCTAGCTAGGCTTATATTATCGAAGAATAATGCCTTTCGATATATGCTAGTTTCTCTATCGCTTTCTCAATGGTGGTTCGAAATCTTCTTGCTATTAAAAATCTTTTTTATATTCAGATCTTGTTCGAGTTAATCAACTAATTGCCCATGCTTCCTATTTGCAACAACTTCATCATCAACAACAACCAACTAACAACTACCTTCAATTACTCCTTTATCAAAAACTCAATTCCTACAAAACTTTTCTTCTCATATTAAAAGCAAAATTTAGTAGATGTAGTAGTTAGCGACCAAAAAAAGAGATCTCTCTAATGGAAACTTGCTTTTATTTCTGATAAGCGCATGTTTGAAAGGTACCTACCTTCCTTAATGTTGGTTCTGAGTGCAACCAATCTCATTTTTGTACTGTATCAGCTATTTTATTCGTTACTTTTTTACCATTTGTTATTTTGTTAAATAATATTGTTTATCAATAAATCTGATATCCGTGGCACAATTATCTTTGTATCTTAAAATTATTTACGAATTACACGAGTGGAATTATTATAAATAATGTTGCTCCAATGTTTAGTCGGTTGATTTCTTGCATACAGGAGCTACGGAGAATACTGAACAAAGAATTACCATTAGCGAGGAAACCGGAAGCGCCAGTGGCAAGCAATGTCTTGTTCTCAAGAAACTGAACACAATTTGGTTCCATAGTTGAACTCAAAAACCTAAGTGAAGAACAATTAAGTGAAGTGTTTATTGAAAATGTTTGAACCCAGCACTATAACACATGCCGGCCCAGAAGAAAAGAAAAAATTGTATGTGGACTCCCTCGACTTGGTATTGGATCAAATGCAACGTTGGTATCTCTTGGGATAGCAAAGAGAAGATTGGAGGTGCGGCTTGGGTCGTAAGGAACTATGAAGGTTAAATTTTTACTCCATAGTAGTCTACCCTTTGGAGAGTGTTGTGAATACAACTATTGCAAAATGTACACCCACACGGCCCTACGCATGACATGAAGAATCTCGTTTACATGAAAAAAAAACTCTAATCACAATGGTCACCTTGTAGCCTTCACGGGAATAGGTCTTCGTTCCCCACGTGAAACACATTATACTATCTCTTGACCCAATTTATACGGAGTATTTTTTTTCTCTGGAACCAACTTAATTAGTGGGGGAAATGGGCAACACTTACTATCTTATGATTACAATTATTTATTATTTATTATATATGAGTCAAAAATATATATGGCCTTAATAATCACTCCCTTATATATATAATTGAAAAGTATATGCATATGCGCTAACTAGATTTTAATTTGATGGGGAATCGTTATAAATCTACAAACGAAATGGCACAATATATTATTAGCAAGTCGTTATAAGAAAAATTAATCACTCCTAAACTCTTCTTTGACATGTATTTTCATAAAATGAAAAATAAATTACTCCGTGCTCCTCTCAAATTTTTAAATAAATTTCAGGCATAATTATTTTCTTTGCATGGGTGATTATAACTTTCTTCGACGATCGTGATGAATCAACTTATTCAATGTTCGATTGGACTATTAATCTAGTTACTTACATGTCAAGTCTTCTTAACCTTATTTTCTTGTCACTTTTACTGCTCACGCAACTTGTTTGACAACTTTAATGCAAATTCGGTATTGCAAAACCCCACGAGCACGCAAATTATTTGGAAAATTTTCCACCCAATAAATAATTCATAACGGAATATTGTTCTTTTTGTTTTGAAACACAAACGGAGTATTGTTATTTTCTTTTCTTTTCTTTTCTTTGTTTTTGTTACGGAGAAAATAATCTTGTGTTTTCTTTTAGAGAAAATGACTAGGATAGCACTAAAAAAGTTTTTGTCACAAATATAACTTCTAGGAATTCAAAATATCACTTAATGTTTTATCAAAAGAGATAAATATACACTTATACCCGAATGGTAAATTAATTTAGACATTAGGGTTTAGAGTTAAGGGGTGGAGTTTAGGATTTAGGGTTTAGGGTTTAGGGTTTAGGGTTTAGAGTTTAGAGTTTAGGGGCGGGGTTTAGGGTTTAGAGTTTAGAGTTAAGGGTGGGGTTTAAGATTTAGGGTTTAAGGTTTAGAGTTTAGGGTTTCGGGTTTAGAGTTTAGGTTTTAGGGTTTAGAGTTGGGGAGTGGGGTTTTGGGATAAGATTTCAAATTTTGAAAAATAAAAAAAATTTAAATTTTTCAAAAGATAAAATGCTATTTTGGTCATTTTAGTTTTTAAGGGCTATTTTTGTGACATAAACTTAGAAATATGTTATTTTGAAGATTTGCCCTTTCTTTTATCACCGAAGGCGAAAGAACGCGAAAGTCCCACATCGTTGAGCTGAATCAACGCTCCTCAACTAAGTTTATCAAATAACTTGAGTAGTTGAGTTTGATATTTATAATGAACCATCTTAAACTAAGGATAAGCACAATACCGTGGATTCGAAAAACTGAACCGAATCTAATTTAAAAAGGTTGTACCAAACCCGAAAGTTTTTAGCTCGTAACATATCCGAATAGATTCAAAATGGTATTTCTTTAGAATTTGTTCCAAGTCCTATATAACCCAAAATATTTTGAGTATCCAAAAATATCGGAACTACTATCAAATATTTAAATATATCTAATGCTATATAGATTTAATTTATCCAAAAATATTCAAAATACTCAAAATATCAAAAATATCTCAAATACCTACTAGTTCTCTACTCAAAATATTTAACATACATTATTCAAATTTATATGCCGTGAATTATTATTACTTTTGAATTTTGAGACTTTGAAATTATATTTGGATTTTTAATTTGTTTACATAATTTAAACGGGTATAGGAACAAACTGAACCCGCAAAAATTCGAACCTAATCCAAACTAAAATTTTTAATTCCGCATAAGATTTTAATTTGCAGTCCTAAAAAAATTCAAAACTTAAACAGAATCGAACCGAACTCAAAAGGTTTTAAAGTACCGAAGCCACTCATTTCTTCAGGAAAGAGTCTCGGGTGGCCCATTTTTCAAGTATATAGGTTAAGATTAATTAAGATCGCAACATACTTAAAACGAGTTATTGATGTGGACACACTTTCAAGTTTCACCTAACAACCCATGATGGTGTTTAGTTTCCGTATTGGTTCATCTCTCTGTTTTATATATATAATTTTAGATTACAAACCCTTAATGACGGGTTAGGACTTAGGTAGGTAACCCCTAATTTATATATCTGCCCAATTAAGTTTAGGAGATGAAACTGTTCTATACTAGTCATGGACATGAAACTCATCATAGTATCCCCAATTCTCCGAACTGGTCCTTGATTTACGTACAGTGGCACAAATTCCCATCTCTAAGCACTGAATCGTTATCTAACTAGTGTTTTATACTCCCTTCTGTTTCAAAATACATGAAATTTTAGCATTGTGCACGACTATTAAAAAACTTGTTTTTATCTTAAAAGTATTATTAAAATATAAATTAAAAGTTATTCAACCAATCACAATACATACTAGCTCTGGGACGGATCCGGATATCCGGAAAATTTAGAGTATCCGGATTCGGATCCGTGGATTTAATATCCGGATCCGGATTCGTGGTTTCCGGATATCCGGGTTTCGGATATCCGTCTCGATATTCTATTATCCGCGGATATCCGGATATTCTATTATCCGCGGATATCCGGATCCGGATCCGGATCCGTCAAAATAATTAAAAATAATTTTTTAACAAAAAATATTAATTTTCTAACAAAAAATATTAATTTTTTTAACAAAAAATACTAATTTTTTTAATATAATACATAAATTAAATATTTATAAATATATTTATATATGTTTATAATATTGTAAAACTAAAATATAATATTATAAGATTAATTCATGTATAAATATTAATATATCAAATATAAATATTAATAAAATTTAAAAATTTAATGTATTTTAAAAATACGGATCCGGATCCGGATATCCGGACCTAAAAATTACGATATCCGGATCCGGATTCGGTTTGCACGGATCCAAGATTTTACTATCCGGATTCGGATCCGGGCACCCCGGATATCCTATTTTCGGAGCGGATCCGGAGCGGATCTCGGATCGAATCCGGATCTCGGATAATAAGTCTCAGGCCTCATACATACTACACAATATCATTGGTTACACAGTTTTTGATAAAGTTGAAAAGTGCATTGATATATGAAAATATCATCTATTTTGAAACATCGAAAACTCCCTAAAACATCATCTATTTAGAAACGGAGAGAGTATTTAAAATATCAGTTGACTAGGGTATCACAAAGCTGATCAATGTTTTCCTTTTGTAAGTTCACTATCCCGGGAAAAGGCCTGCTTATATATAGATTAGAAGATTCAATCTATTTTGGCAAGATCGATCATAAGTAAGAAAAATCCAAACAAAATTGCCTTAATGTTTATATAAATAAATAACGTGTATTTGACTATTTGCACAGACGAAGAAAAAAGGAAAAAAATGTGCCATCTGTAACTATGACAAAAATTGTTACACAAACTTTAATTTCACAATACTAGCTGTCAATGGGAATTTTACTATATACCTCCCAAAATTGAATTTTTTAACATCGTACATTTTTTATTATATGATTAATGTAGTTGTTTAATATTTTTTAATAATATAAAATTACACAAAAAAAAGCTAAGATACAAAAATTGTTATCAAATATTTATTATTCATAATCATTAATTGTCATATATACGTTAATCATATTAGACAATTCTGTAGCTTTTATTTAAGTAAAGTGTGAGAATATTCTTCTGTATATTATTTATCAATTTAATAGTTAGTTTAGTAAAAAGTATAATATAAGTTAAGATGGACCAACCTATTTCTGTAAGAATTCTGAATTTTATTTTCATAATGACACGTGACTACAAAACAATGATGTAATGTTTCTCAATATATAAGGGATTACATATGACGAACATCTTGACAAAGAAAATTGTCTTCTATAAAACTAGGAATTAGAAACAGAATTAAACCTATAAAGTACGAGTAATTTGAATTTGCTTAAAAGAAACATAACTATATTATAAAATTGGCAAGCTGGATTGAAAATATAGAAAAGTCAGGGAAAAGAGACGATTTTTGTTTTTTGGTGTAAGAAAAGAGACGGAAATTTGACACCAAGACGAGGCTTGACTCGTTCAATTGGCGTACGTGGCTCGTAAAAAGCTTACTAAACAGTAAACACACATTACAACGAAAGTAATCGGATACACACACACACAAGAACATCCTTGTCTTTCACAATATCCGACAAAATGGAATAATAAATATAGTATAAAAGAAACCTTAAAACGCGTAGAACTTTTCTCATTTCACTCGGAGAAACCAATCTCTACTACTTCAACACCTTCTTTAATGTCTATGAGTTCTATATTTAAGAAGCAGATAGATTTGTCATAACATATTTACAATACAGAGGTTTCCTTTTGTAGCAAGTCTATTTTATCACATACAAAAATGGAGGAGGACCTTACAACTGGGTTTCGCTTCTATCCCACGGAAGACGAACTGGTTGTGTTCTACCTACGAAACCAGCTCGAAGGAAGGAGTGGTGACTCAATGCACCGTGTCATTCCCGTTCTAGATGTCTTTGAGGTCGAACCTAGTCATCTTCCAGGTACGCTACCCTCACTAGAAAATGTAGCTTCAACCTCCATTATGGCGTAATATTACTTCTTGAGTCATAACGGCATAAAACAAGTTAGGTTTTGTAGCACGTAGACTTCTTTATTTTAGTGTTGTATATATATTTGCCATTCTTCGGTTCAGGCTACTCAGTTTTCTTGTTTCAGAAAAATAGTTTTTGGTTAAATATATCTTTAGTTTTCAAAGTAAACCAAGGTTCCTTCTGTGTGTATTTTTCCGGGTTCAGATATGAGATAAATAAAAAATCATTAATCGTAATGGTAAGAGTACGCTGTTTGGTTTTTAGATTAAGGTTCTACGTACTGTTTTTTTTTTTGTCACCGCGGTCTTACGTACTGTTTAATTCAGATATATTTGATTTATTATGATTGAACATCCTATGGAATATAAATAATAAAAACTCGTGATAATGATTGTGTGTGTGGTCTGTGGAACGTACCCTCTTTGTGGGGGTTTGCAGATCTTGCGGGAGAGAGATGTCGAGGAGATGCTGAGCAATGGTTCTTCTTTGTGCCAAGACAAGAGCGCGAAGCAAGAGGAGGCAGGCCGAGCAGAACCACTGGTTCTGGGTATTGGAAAGCAACTGGATCACCTGGTCCAGTCTTTTCCAAGGATAACAGAATGATTGGAGTCAAGAAAACTATGGTTTTCTACACCGGAAAAGCACCAACAGGAGGAAAAACAAAATGGAAGATGAATGAGTACAAAGCCCTTGACGATAGAGACAACGTTTCCACAATCCCTAAGGTTGCATGTATAAAGTTTTTTTTAATACGATTCTTGATACAAAGTGTTAGAAACTCATTAATATTTCTTTTTTAAATGTAGTTGAGACATGAATTCAGTTTATGTCGTGTCTACATAACATCAGGAAGCTCAAGAGCTTTTGATAGACGCCCAGTGGGAGTTCTTCAGACAGGGATAATGCTTACAAATGATGCTGCAGTTGCTGAGACATCATTTATTGTGGGAACGTCACCAGAAATTTCCATGTCAGGAGGAGAACATGTTGATCTCTCTGTGGACACAGACATGGTGGATGGTTTAACTGAACCAATCTGGGAATGGGAGCAGCTGAATTGGCCTTGAATCTAACGAAATTCATAAGCAAGCAAATTAAAATAACTAGTTATTACCCATTGGTTATTACATTACTACTACTCGAATCTATGACCGCCAATTATTTTTGTTTTCCTTGTAACGTTATAATTTGAGTAAGAATAAATGAGAAAAGATATTATATTTTTTTTTTGAGAAAATAGAATGATTTTTTTGTTGGCTTAGTTAAGAGTCTTAAGACGAATAATCAACAAAGAGGAAAAAATATGAGACAAAAGTAAACCGGGGATCGAAAACAGAGAAATATTATTCCATATGTTTCAGATTAAGTGTTGTATCTGTTTCATATTAAGTGATGATGTTTAAAAAAAAATCATACTTATTAATTTTCTTGTGTGTCTAAATAATACATTATTTGGTTTGATTTTGTTAGATCGAAAATCAGAGAAATATTATATTTCATTTGTTTCAGATTAAGTGTTGTATCTGTTTCATATTAAGTGATGATGTTTAAAAATATTTCATACATATTAATTTTTGTGTGTGTCTAAATAATACATTATTTTGTTTGACTATGTTAATAAATGAGTTAAGATAATACAAGTAAAATTGAAAAAATAATTAATATTTTCATTGAAAATATAAAACAATAATTATAATGAAATAAATTTTAAAAACTAAAACAGTCTTAGTATAAAACAGATGGAGTATAACTTGGGTGAAAGTAGAAAAGTCATAGAAAGCTATTTTTTTTAAAAAAAAAAAGGTAGAGAACTAATTTACTTTTTTTTTTTTTTTTTTTTTGAAAAAGAACTAATTTACTTGAGCATGCATGTTTTCAAAACCAGCTGGATATAAACTTTAAATAAACGAGAGATCCAAAAGGACAGATTTGTTCTATTATGTAGAGAAAGATCGATGACTTTGGAAGAAGACTACAATGAGTCTTGGTCGTCGTCGCGTCGATAGTTTGTCACATAAGCAAAAATACAAAGGAGGAGAGTATTGGATCACAGTCAATGCTCGAAGCCAAGACCTAAATACAATTGTCGTTACTCTAATATCATCTCCACTGTGTTTTATTATTTTTCTTAATTATTTTTTTTTGTTATTTTCTTCTTTAAAATATAATTTTTTTTTACTAGAAATAAAATATGTTCTAATGTATTTTTTAAAAATATCAATTTCTAAATACAGAATAAAGTATAAAAAATAGTCTCTCAGTTCCAAAATACTCTCTTTCCTAAAAAGTAATATTAAAAATATAAACCAAAATTAATTCGGTCAATCCTTAAAAATAAGTATAAAACATCATTGGTTACACACTTTTCAATAAAACTAAAATTAATATAAATATATCAAAACATTATCTATTTTGAAACATCAAAAACTTTATCAAACATCATCTATTTTGAAACGGAGAAAGTATCATCTTTTATCTATAAATAAAAAAAATATAACACTTTTTATTTTGGAAGAAAAAAATAGAATAAAGTTAAGAGTAGTTTTGCTTTTAAATGTTAATATAAAAACAAATATAGATCTGGGTTAAAGATGCTCTAAACTTTGTCTCTCCGAATTTATACAGTTCAGTTAAACAAACTAAAATAATCACATGATTAGTAAAATTCGTGAAACTAGTTCGTAATTATAGTACAATTAATTCTTCTATAAAATCTAGTTTGAAATCAATAGTATCATGTCATTTCAAATAATTAATTGTATTTATCCTTTAAAGTAGGTTTTTTTGGTAAAAAAATGTTTTCACCTCTTTACTGGAAACCCAAACATTATAAATAGTCTTTCACAACTTTGAATTCCGGTGGCGGAAGTTACAGCCGCAACCTCTTTAAACTAGGTTATCGGTCTACGATTACGCCGTGAGTGTGAACATAAGAAATAAATATATTATAAATTTAGTAAAGTTTTTTTTGGTGTGAATTTTAGTAAAGTTTTTTTTGGTGTAAGGGCACAAGTTTTTTCATATGTATTTTTATTTTTTATTATAAAATCATATTAAATTCTATAATGTAAAAGTTTAGTAAAAGTCTTAACAAAATATAAATTATAGACCGGGTGATTGTGGTCGAGTGGTAAGGAGACGGGATTGAGACGCCAACACGTTTCATGTTCGATCGACCTGCTGCGCGAAACTAAGTCACAATTATCCTGGTCACATAACACGGATATGGGCCTATGCTTTAATCAAAATATATATATATATATATATATATATATATATAAATTATATTTTGAGGGTCTAATTTTTGTGTGTTAGAGCCCATATCAAGAAAAATATTTTGAAGGCCCAATTTAGAAACTCTTCTGATGCTACCACTTGAAATCTGACTCTATTAAAAGGAGAATAACAAGCCTTCTAAGCTATGCCACGTCGGATCAGAAAATCAGCCGCTCATATTGCAGCAATCATCCATTTCATCTGTTTCTATTTGATTTTGGGCTTCGTCTTTTGTTCTGGGCTTCTTATTTTACCTTTCCTTAGTTTTTAGTGAATGAGAATAAATTCCATAAAAAAATGAATTTAATATCAATCTACCCGGATCACAATCTTTACCGTTGGATTGGATTTAATCCAATGGACCACATCTGACCATACTCTCTCTCTCTCTCTCTCTCTCTCTCTCTCTAACGACACTTTGCTTTTCGCTTTTCCTTTATTTTTTTCTCCGAAACTCATCTTCTCTCCATAGATTCTCACCCAATCTCTTAATCTTTCCATGGAAACATGTAAAACAAAATTCAATCTCTAGTCAATTTCGTCTAATTCTTTATCATTCCATGAACAAAAAGCTTGGCTGGAAGAAGAAAACAGTCGAAGGTCACGACTTTAGAGGAAAACGACGAAGCTCATGACTGGATGAATAAGATGACGACGATGAACACAAGGCCCACCACCACCAGATCTAGCTCTGCCGAGATGAATCCGGCCAATATCTATCTCCCTCTTCACATCTCCTTCCGCTCCTCCCTACTCCAATGAACCACGCCGTGTCTGCATCTATCGGACTCGCACCTTCGGTCTCTGTATCGTGTTCCATTTGCTATGTATTGGTTTCTCATCAGTTTTATTTTCTGATTGTTTTGTGTTTTGATTCTTCTGTAGAGAAACGAAAAGCAGGATCTGAAGAAGCAGTGGTGTGGTGTGGAGATGTCAAAGGAAGGTAGCGGTGGTGGTGGTAGTGGAGCCGAGCAAGAAGAAGAAGAAGAAGAAGAAGAGAAAGGCAGAGAAGACAGAGATGCGAGGAGGATGGAGTCGGAAGATCACGACGGCGGCGTAAATTAGGTTTAGGTTTTGGTTTATTAGGTTTGGTTTAGTTAGGTATTGGTTTAATATGTTTTAGTTTTTGGTTTAATGTATTCTGGTTTATTAATTTTTTTTTATCCTGGTTTAGTTTTATACTTAATTGTAATCTAATTTTAATTAATAAATAAAATTTCATTTTTAATTAAAATTAATTTTCGTTTTTTATAAATAAATTTTTTTATTAATTAATTTTATTAATTAATTTTAATTATTTAATTTTAACTATTTTATTTTAAATTACAGCATTATATTTATGTCATTATAAAATATTTTACAACACTACAAAATAGCTATGAAAAATTACATAATAGCCGACAACAATTTTTACACATTTCAGGGCAATGGAAATAAAGAAGATGGTTTTGAGGTGCCTGTTCCGCAAGCTCTGCTCAACACCATAGGATAAACACACAAGTTCAATGTAAAGATGACTGAGCACAATCTATCTGGTAGGACATGAGTGATAACCGTTACGAAAGTCTTGTCTCCATCTGCTCCACGATCTATACCAGAACCAATAGCAGATCCAATTATTGGCTCCAGTAAATGAGATACTAGCGACTGGGGATGATGCTTCTAAGCCATCCAAAATCCCTCAAGCTTGTGCAGTTGTAGGGCTGAAAAGGATGGGTGATGGTATTGAGAATGGCAACTCTAAACGTTCCAAGGATGGAAACTAGATCTGCTTCTCATCTTTGCGAAGACTGCATGGTTCAATAAACTTATTTGTTTTCATTTTCCAGTATTTTTGGTTATGTTTGACTCTTCTTTCTCAAATTGCTTATTTCATACTTTTGCATTTATTTTGGAAACAATTTGCTTTTTAAAACCTTTATAGTAGTACGTTATAATATCAAATAAACTTTGCTCTCATATATTTAATAATAGACATCATGTAATTAACATCTGCATGAGTTTCACGTTAAAAGCATGCAACTACAATTTTTTAGTTTTAATTACGGGCCCAAATTAGTTCAAACGAGTACTATTTTCTATCACAATTAACGCCAAATATTAAAAGAGTCAACACACAATTATCTTTCACATATTTTATTCAATATCAACATTGAAACAAAACTTAATTAAACATATCAAATAAATTCTTAATATTATTTAAAGATTTAAATCCTAAACATAATATATTTAAACCGATTTTCCGCGCGTAGCGTGAAAAAAGACTCCAGTTTTTATAATTTGAGAAAATAGAGGATGAAATCGACGGGAAAATGGCTTATTCCCCTATGAACTAGTTGTTCCCGACTTTTTCATACATGAACTTTTAAGCCATGCCAAAAACCACATGAACAATGGAAAAATGACTTATTTACATATGAACTAATTGTTCCCGGCTATTTTACACACGAACTTTTACGACATGCCAAAAACCACATGAACAACTCTATTTTTTGAATTACATACACAAACTATCGATTTTAAATTAATTTCCCTAAAACCGTAAACGGTGTTATTTAAAATTTAACTTGGATTATGATAGGTGGAGAGACTGTTTAATTTGGGTTGATAAAAACATAATACTACATCGTTTTTTTTTTCTTTTTCTTTTTGTCAACTTCTCTTCTTCTTCAAAAATCGTTTTACTCTTCATCAATTGGGGATAAAATTTATTATCAGAAGAATAAAACATTTTACATGATGCATAGAGAAAGAAGAGCAGCAAATACTAACTTACCAATCTCCATGTACTGTCACAAGGAACTATAAAATTGGCGCAGTCTAGGACGCTTGATTGGTTCCGTAAGCGGATGTTACTATCAGGTTCTGGTCCTGCAGGGATTTATATATTCTCCTCAATCTAGAAATTAATGTCATATGATCTCTTTATATGCTTTATGTCATATAACTCAGAAAATATCTACCCCAATCGGTTACTATGTCATATAACTTGGAAATGCAGAATAAATTTTTTTATCCTCAATTGATGATGAAGAGTAAAAAGATTTCTGAAAAAGAAGAACAGTTGACAAAAGAAAGAAGAACAAAACGACATAGGTAAATGAACATCACCTTGATGTTTGGTTTTAGTTTTTGGATTTTGGTTTTTAGTTTTTGGTTTTTGGATTTTAGATTTTGGTTTTTGGTTTTTTTATTTTGCAGTAGATTTTAGTTTTTTGAAAAACATGATTGGTGATTTTAGATTTTAGTTTTTAGTTTTTGGCTTTTGTTTACAAAATAATGAAATGAAAATATTATCAATAGTAAATATTTATTCTGGAAATAAAAAATATAATATCATTACCAAAACACACATAAGCTTTTTTCTTTTTTTTAAAACAGCAAAAAAAAATATAATTTTATGTTTAAACATAAACTTAAAATTTTAATTCTGTGTTTAAACATAAGTTATATATACTTTGCTTTATAATTTTACTATATTTATAATCTAGCTAAAATTATTAAAAGGTACATTAATACAACTAAATTTATACATAATTTTTTGGTATTGACTAAATTTTAAAAATTAAATTTATTTTAAAAATTAATTAGTTTTAATTTTTTTATTGAATTATTTTATAATTTAATAAATTAAATTAAAAAATGTGGCTATCGGTTCATTATTAGATAAAATATTATTCAACTGTAATAGCTTTGGTAAAATTAAGCTGTGTTATAAATATCATTCTTCTTAAATTTGATTCTAAGTTATTTTAATAAAAATTAAAATTATTATTAAAAAGGCCCTTTATATCCTACAAAAGAATTATTATTTTTTTACTGATATAGATTATTTTGTGGGGTTTTTGCCAAAACTAACCCACAACTTGATTTTAATCCCAAACCTATACCCAAACTTGAATCAAATGCAAAACTAACCTAAAAGCCTAGTGAAATTACAGCTCAACCCCTTGTGACCAAACAAAAAAACAGAAGCCATTTTTACGAATATAGCCCCA
>NC_027750.1:5421661-5422542 GCF_000695525.1 Brassica oleracea var. oleracea | reverse complement strand
TTTTTTAGCTCATTGTGGAGAGAAAGTGAGAGATATGTTGTGTTTAGTTCACAAGAATGGAAAAAGAAGAAGGGTAAATCGATTTTGGGAGCATTAAGAGCTTCAAATTGGTTGTTCATAGTGGTTGTGGTATTGATGACAATGACAATCTTGTAATTACTTGAAGATGATGAGGGTGAGAGAGTAAATATGTCATTTTCGAAAAGAAAAAAAGAAAAAAAAATTGATGGCATTTTCGTAAATTATATGAACTTGTGGGGTGAATAGGGCAAAACCAATTTTCAAAAAAAAAAGAGGTTTGTTTTGTGTTTGACTTTAAGTTGTAGGTCAATTTTGCAAAAAGCCCTTATTTTGTAGTATTAGAATTTAAATTTAAATGATAGACAACTTTTTTTTGTTGATTCTTAGTAATTTGGAATAGTTACTATATTATCACTAATCTATTTTTATTTATTTATACTATATTAATGCTCAAATATAGAAATAATATTTAAAAAAAAAAACAAAAACAAAAGGTCACGTACATTGTTTAAGGAAACCAAAAAAATGTGGTTTTTAGTGTTTGTTAAGAAGTAGGTAGTTATTTCAAAATCTGGTTTCCCTAAATTTTAGGGAATCTATTTTTCAAAAATCTTGATTGGTAAAAAAGTAGATTTTAGAAAATCAAAAACCAAAAACTATTTTAAAAACTGCAAACAATCAACCTAATAGTATTCTGTTTTTATCAACCTAAATGAAACCGACCCTCCACCTGTCATAAACCAAGTTAATGTTTAAACAACACCATTTACGGTTTTGGGGAATTAGTTTAAAATCGATATTTTGTGTATGTAATTCAAAAAAAAAAGAATTGTTCATGTGGTTTTTGGCATGGCTTAAAA
>NC_027750.1:5409194-5421596 GCF_000695525.1 Brassica oleracea var. oleracea | reverse complement strand
GTATAGACCAATCGTTCTTCTGAGCGCTCGAGAGTAAGATTCTTTTAATGATCCATAATCGTTGGTTTCCACACACACACCACCAAAAAAAAAAAAAAAAAAAAAGAGAGGATGAAGTAGACTAATGATTAAATGCAAGAATTGGTTTTGTTGCGCTCCTAATTTGGATTTTTGAAAAAATAAAGTTTCACGCAATGTTTTAAGTTTTAAATATTAACAAAATTTGGTTTCAGACAAGAGGAGACTAAAATCTGTAACTACTTAGACCCAAAAAAAGCCTTCAAAGCAATTTTAGCAAGATCAAGTGGATAAAAATGTGATTCGATCTTACAATCCAAATTTCTAGTAGACGAGATTGTGCAATGGTACGTTTACTACATTTAAAAGTGGTGGTTCAATTGTATAGGGTCTAAAATGTTAGAAAACAATATGTGGGTGACTACCAAAAATATAACAACAAATCAGGGGTTTTTATTCCAAACGTATTCTCTTATTCAACAATTTTAAGACTCGGCTCGGATCGCAGCAAAGTCGACGCCGGAGCGAGCGATCCACCGTACCTGACATCTCCAATGGCGATTATCTACGCGGTTGTGGCGAGGGGCACGGTGGTGCTAGCGGAATTCAGCGCCGTCACGGGAAACACAGGCGCCGTGGTGCGGCGGATCCTCGAGAAGCTTTCGCCGGAAACCGCCGACGAGAGACTCTGTTTCTCCCAAGATGGTTACATCTTCCATATCCTCAGATCCGATGGGCTTACCTTTCTCTGTATGGCCAACGACACCTTCGGAAGTAAGCCTCGCTTTCTTAATTGCCATGGTGATTTTTAAAGTCTCTGATTGATTCAGAGTCTTTGTGTGGTGGTGATTTGAATTGTGTTAGGGAGGATTCCGTTTTCGTATTTGGAAGATGTTCATATGAGGTTCATGAAAAACTACGGGAGAGTGGCGCATCATGCTCCGGCTTACGCGATGAATGATGAGTTCTCGAGGGTTTTGCATCAGCAGATGGAGTTTTTCTCTAGTAATCCTAGTGTTGATACTCTCAATCGTGTCAGAGGAGAAGTCAGTGAGGTTAAAGAGTGTTTCTTTGTATAGTTCTCATTGAAAAGACAGACTCTTTTGGCGAAAGTTTTTCACTTTGTCTCACTTGTGTGTGTTGTTTACTAGATTCGATCGGTGATGGTGGAGAACATTGAGAAGATAATGGAGAGAGGTGATAGGATTGAGCTTCTTGTTGACAAAACGGCAACAATGCAGGATAATTCGTTTCACTTCAGGAAACAATCTAAGCGCTTACGCCGAGCTCTTTGGATGAAAAACGCTAAGCTCTTGTAAGCATCTCTCTCTGTCTCACTTGAAGATTCTCTTGTGGTTTCGTTAGCTTTTGGGTGATGATATGAAGCCGTACTTTACTGATATGTTTCTTAAAATAGAGATGCATACGATTTCATATCCCTGTTTTTTGGCTTATAATGTTACACTTACACACCTCTTCAATGGATACAAACGAGTTCCTGATCATTAGAGTTAACTCATTTTTCGGTTTTTAACGAATCTTGCTATTATTGTTTGTGTTTGACAGGGTGGTGTTGACGTGCTTGATAGTTCTCGTGCTGTACATCATAATTGCATCTTTCTGTGGAGGCATCACTTTGTCTTCCTGCAGATCTTGATCTCCGAGCCCCTGTCGAAGGTAATGATGCTTCCAAAAGTTTTCAACCGGAAACAGATCACTGTTTTTGTAAATTAAGATCTGAGGTTACATGTCATTGTCTTCCTAGCTTCTATAACTCTTGTAAATGTCAGAATGATACAGAGTTTCATAAAACACTTTACCTTCTGCTTCGGAATTTATCACTTGAGTGAGTTTGTTCTCTGTATTTCCAGTCCGGTTTGTCTTTATGGATCTTGCATCTGCACTGTTTGTTTATGTTGTTAAAATTACATGATTATTTTTTTTGGTTTCGCAACATCTTTTGTTTAGATTCTCTTCTATACCTGTGAATTGAATGAGATTCAATTGAATCCTTCTTCTATCGATGAACTCAAGCATATGGGAGAGAAGATGACCGTTCCAGCTATGCTTAATTAAGCAAATTAGCACCGCATGGAACCAGTTGAAAGTCACAAAGTATCACAACTATAACCACACATCATCCGGTCATGACATGCATCAGAAGATTTATTATTCTTTTCGTAATGTTTGTGACCATCATGTCTGACCGGCCGGCTCAAAAAGGGAAAGCATGGTTTAATACTTGCCTTTGATACGCTATAGCTGAATCGAGAGTGCAGCTTGCAGGCCATATAAGACTTGGGAGCCTAATTAACAAGGCAATGCTTACTCCAGTTGATATGCTTAAGTTAAAAGGATGTGCAGAAAGAAAGAAAAGGTGACAGAACGATTTTGGTACATTGTTTATAACAATCCATCTCACACGTGTTCAATAGTTTCGGTTTGGACTTTTGGCACATTGACATACGAAATACATTGTATTTTCTCTCAAAATCTATAAATGTGATACAAAAATTGAGATATTTAGAAGTAAAGATATAGAGAAGAGTACAAATATACAAAGAGACGACGTTGAAGAAGGAAAAAAAGAACAAGAACAAACGGGTTACTCTACATCCTCAGGCTCAGCTATAAGTCTTAGCAGATGAGTCCAGTTTCTGTTTCTGTCTGAGACCATGAACCAGTCTAACTCGGAAGGTCAAAGATCGTCTTAACTCCAGAAGGTCACAGGTCGTCTGGGAAAATGAGTTGAAGATCTTGGTTGTCTCTGTACACTTGAACCAGAGCTGCGGCTTTGTATACAAACAAACCAACCATGGCTGGAACTATCTGAAACGCACAACATTGTAAATGGAGACTTGATATGTGTTTGACTTTCAAGCTCTCAAAGGCATAAACAAGCAGTATATAGCTTAGAAATAGCTACCTGGAAGTCGAACAAGTCATTTTGGAAGTACTTGTGAGAGAGTATCCACAGAGCATAGATTGCAGCTGGGATCACTAGACGTGGGGAAGAGAGTGCCATGCCACTGCCCCTTATTGTCCTCTTTACAAAGTCTTCAAGGTCTTCACTTCTAATCCCGATTCTGAGATTGGGACAATACAAACCCAAGTCAAAGAGCAACATAACGAATGTAAACTATTCCATGGAGAAAGCGACCAACGTTTTGATGAACTATCTTTACTTTTTAGTCTTCTTTTTAAGGAAGATAGTAGGAACATCTTCGCGGGTAACACCATCTGCATATCCGTACAAAAGCTGAAGGTACAAGCAACTGCACTGGAAGCAGATTTGTTTAGGAATATGCGATGTGACTATACGAGCAAGTATGATGCATAAATTATAAATTACAATCTCAAGATCTATTTTTCATCAACCATTAAAATAGAGAGCTAACCTGAAAAGAACTCCAACCCCATAACTGACGGCAGCCTGTTTAGATAAAACAATATTTCTTTAAACACACCGTTTCTCAGGAATAATTAAATGATAAAGCAAAGTGAAGCCATTGTATAGACTGGTTAGAGCTTTGAGTGTTGGGGGAATACAAAAACACTCTACAACTGTTCATAGCACAGTTCGCTACTCTTTATTATACAAAACAGATTGATTATAGTGTCCCATTAAGGAGATGCAGAAGGAAGAAAGGGAAGCAGAAAGTGTTGTATGACTGACAATGACAGCTATAATCAGTATGGTATACTATGGATGGGTTAAGGCTTAACTGATACCCTCTGACCAACTTCGTATCTATATCATCTTATTTGGAATATATTCTTAAACGTATGGTTGACCTTAAAAAGAAAAGAAAAAATCATCCATGAGAGAGCTTACCTGGGGTGATAAAGCTAGTAAGCAATATCCGCTGCACCCGGTTCCAATTACAATTGACAGATACATCAGTTCACGCTTCAGCTGCAAAAGAAAAAGACACAAAGCAATCATTCAGAGGTGACTTCTATAAACTAACGCACCCAAAACTAACCACTGCATCACGTACTGAACAGCTATTTCCCACACAAATCAACTGTTAATCAAAGAAACATACTGAAAGGAATAATCATACAGCTTCATATTTCAGAAAGTTCAGTTTCTTCCTCCGCTCGCTATCATCCCGTAATGCCTGCCACAAAACCCCAAAAGGGTTATAGGGAAAGTAGATAAAACGCAGCTAACCATTGTAATGAGAAGAGGTTGTGAAACGAAGACAGAGAACAAGAACATTCAAAAAGAGATGACACACCTTAGCTAGTGCTTTCCTATTCATGGGGGCGGATTCACCTTCCCCAGCAATCCACTCTTGAGTTGGTTTAAGTTTCAAGAAACCGCTTTCATCATCATCTTCCGCGCCATCCACCAACCTCTCCTGCATATATAACGTTTAAAGTAACATTTTGAAGTAAGAAAATGTCTACCATGAAAGCAAACTAAGCTCACTGTCATCTTGCAACACGATGATACATATCTCAAACTAAGTTCACTGACACTGTCATGTTCTTGATGATGGACTGACATTTTACAACTTAGAACTAAAACCTACAGCTTGATCAGATCAACTAGCTAAATTACTAATGAACATATGAAAGAAACCAGCTAGCTTCAATCATTTTAATAATACTACAAAAAGAAAGATCCATGACTTTAAAAAACTACGCATAAACATGAATCCATTAACATAGTTTACCTGATTATCTTCTAGTCCAATGGCTGAGGATCCACCATTGGAGTTAAGATCAATAGACTCGAGAACATCCCTTAACCAGAGCCTATCAGAGACTTTGGAAATGAAATCTCCATTTTCTTCCCTGTCTTTCAAGAACATCTGCAGCACATCCTCCCCCACAAGCTCACTCACTATTAATCACCCAAAGACGCATTACAATTTTCAGAAGCGATGAGAATCATTTGAGCAGGAACAACATTCCTAGTGGAAATAAGAACGTAGATAGAAAGAGAAGAAATGTATTGTTACCGGAGCGAGAAGCGGCGTTAAAGGCGGACAAGCGTCCGGAGTTTCTGCCCGGCAGTTTCCGGAGGAGGTACGGCGGAGAAAGTCTCGCGTTCGGTGGAGGAGGAATGGCGCCGCCTGAAAACCACGCGGAGGCGGGAATCGAGAGAGTCTCCATGTGTGGTCGGTCGGCCTCTGATCTGGTTCCAGAAGTAAGCTTATCTGACTTTGATGGAGAGACCAACAAAGAGTTACAAGAACATGTCCTTTTTATTTATTCGTATATTTTAGTTTATTCCCTTAATTTTGTTTAATAACTCTTCAGTCCTGAGTAAACATTCTTGTAATCTCTTTTTTGTTTGTGTTACACAAAAGAAAAAACTCTGTTTTTTTTTGTTCACCATTTTTTTTTGCCAACTATTTTGTATTTGAGGTAGGCCTGAGACTTATTATCCGAGATCCGGATTCGATTCGAGATCCGCTCCGGATCCGCTCCGAAAATAAGATATCCGGGGTGCCCGGATCCAAATCCGAATAGTAAAATTTTGGATCCGTGCAAACCGAATCCGGATCCGGATATCTTAATTTTTAGGTCCGGATATCCGGATCCGGATCCGTATTTTTAAAATACATTAAATTTTTATATTTTATTAATATTTATATTTGATATATTAATATTTATACATGAATTAATCTTATAATATTATATTTTAGTTTTTACAATATTATAAACATATATAAATATATTTATAAATATTTAATTTATGTATTATATTAAAAAAAATTGTATTTTTTGTTAAAAAAAATTATTTTTATTTATTTTGACGGATCCGGATATCCGCGGATAATAGAATATCGAGACGGATATCCGAAACCCGGATATCCGGAAACCACGAATCCGGATCCGGATATTAAATCCACGGATCCGACGGATCCGGATCCGGATCCGGATACCCTAAATTTCTCGGATATCCGGATCCGTCCCAGGGCTAATTTGAGGGACAGTAGATTGTTTCCTACCATTGTTATTACTTCTATTGACTCGATTAAAAAGAGTGGGGGAGATTTTGTAAGGAAATAGGGAATATAAGGTCTATTCATGAAATAAAGACTAACATATCAGTTAGGCATGGGCGTTCGGATCTTCGGGTCGGATTCGGTCCGGTTCCTTTCGGGTCCGGATCTTTCGACTCCTAAATATTTAGACCCAATAGGTACTTAGAAATTTTCGGTTCAGGTTTAGGTCGGTTTTTTTCAGGTCTTGGTCGGTTCGGGTCTATAATTAAAATACTCATAAAGTACCCGTAATTTTTCGGGTCCATATCGGGTCCGAGTCGGGTTCGGGTATTTAGGATCTGAAAATGACATGACATACCCAAGTTCATCAAATTTAGTTGATATTTGTCATATATATCTAAAATTTTACAAAATAAGTTAAATGAAACTATTAGTAATTTAAATAAAACATTTTTAAACTCTAAATTTTACATTTTAAAGCTTTATATTATTTAAAAATATTAAAAAATAATAACAAATATTGTTAACAAAAGATATTTCAACTAAATCATAAAATAATATATATAAAATAGAACACAAAAACATCATAGTTTTAGATATACATATTTTTAAGTCGCGTACAAATCAGTTTTTATCGGGTCGGATCTATTCGGGTCGGTTCTTTTCGGGTCCAGGTCTATTCGGGTCGTTTTTTTTCGGTTCCGATTCTTTCGGGTAAAAAAAATTTATACCCAAAAAGTACTTGTAAATTTTAGGTCCGGTTCCGGATCGGGTATTTTCGAGCCGGAATCGGTTCCGGTTCCGGTGAACCGGTTCCGGTTCCGGTCCAGGTTAAAATGCCCAGGCCTGATATCAGTGATAGAAAAGGAGAGGTTTTTGCCAATGTGAAGCAGCACAAGCATCAAAAAAAAAGAGGAGCTCGAACTCTTCCGCCGTCGTCGTCGGAGAATACAGCAAAAGAAGTAGATATTTCACAAGGAAACGGAGATGGAGAAGGTGAAGATTGAAGAAATACAGTCCACCGCTAAGAAGCAGCGGATTGCTACTCACACTCATATCAAAGGCCTTGGTCTCGAGGTGGTTCTTCTCCTCCTCCTCCTCCCTCTCTCTCTCTATATATATATATATCCCCTGAGTATCTCTCTTTGAATCTAGTAGCTTGCAGTAGTACGCACGTATAGCTCAAAGTTCTTCCGGGTTTAGGGTTCAAAGTTTTTAACCTTTTCATTGTTTTAAAGCTAATTGCTTTGAGACTTTTTTTTCTGCAAAGCTTCAATCTTTTAATGCATTTGTTATACTATATTGTGCTGCTGAAGAGTGCTTTGAGACCCATAAGCATTGCCTTTGTGGTGGTCCTTCATTGTGTGTTTCATTAACTTTATGTGGCTCTTTTACTGATAGTAATTTCTTGAGAGCACTGGTGTGATCTCTTTCAATAGCTTTTTTCGTTGCTAACTCTGCGTCTCTCCTATTCTAGCCAACGGGAATCCCTATACCATTGGCGGCTGGATTCGTGGGTCAGCTTGAGGCTAGAGAGGCAGCTGGTCTTGTAGTCGACATGATCAAGCAGAAGAAAATGGCTGGCAAGGCTCTTTTGCTCGCCGGACCTCCCGGAACTGGCAAAACAGCTTTGGCTCTTGGTATATCTCAAGAGCTTGGAAGTAAGGTAATCTTCAGATGTCCTCACTTTGCATCTTCTGAGTGTATTTTATTCACTTTCAACTTAATGTTAATTGTTTTTTTGTTTGTTTGCAGGTTCCCTTCTGTCCAATGGTTGGATCTGAGGTTTACTCATCGGAGGTCAAGAAAACTGAGGTTCTCATGGAGAATTTTAGACGTGCCATTGGTCTACGCATCAAGGAAACCAAAGACGTCTACGAAGGAGAGGTGAGTGTGATGCTATTCTCACTTCTCTTGTTCTGTTCTTGTGCCGTAACATGTTTTCCTTTTGAGTTCCAGGTTACAGAGCTGTCCCCTGAAGAAACTGAAAGCCTAACCGGAGGTTATGGTAAAAGCATCAGCCATGTTATCATTGGGCTCAAGACAGTCAAAGGAACCAAACAGCTGAAGCTGGATCCCACTATATACGATGCCTTGATTAAGGAGAAGGTTAGTTGTTTACATCAGTTTGGATCACCAGGTCACCATGTCAGGAACTTCTTCTGATATTTACTGTTTTGACTCTCAGGTAGCTGTAGGAGATGTTATATACATTGAAGCAAACAGTGGAGCTGTCAAGCGTGTGGGTAGAAGCGATGCTTTTGCCACTGAGTTCGATCTGGAAGCAGAAGAATATGTTCCACTTCCTAAAGGAGAGGTTCACAAAAAGAAAGAGATTGTGCAGGTTAACCTTTGCATATACCAAGAACTCTCTCTTATGTGTGATAGCCTCTAAAAAAATTTCTTCACTTTGGTTTTAGGATGTCACGCTTCAAGATCTGGATGCAGCAAACGCTCAACCTCAAGGAGGGCAGGATATACTTTCTCTGATGGGCCAAATGATGAAACCACGGAAGACTGAGATCACTGATAAGCTGCGGCAAGAAATCAACAAGGTCATCTTCATTAAGACCTAAATGATTTTTTGTTTAAATTATGCTAGAGGACTAATAATATGTATGTAATATCTGATTATTGCAGGTCGTGAACCGTTATATAGATGAAGGTGTTGCAGAGCTTGTTCCAGGAGTTCTATTTATCGATGAGGTGCATATGCTTGATATGGAGTGCTTTTCATACTTGAACCGTGCTCTTGAGAGTTCATTGTCTCCTATTGTGATATTTGCAACAAACAGAGGTGTTTGCAACGTCAGGTGAGGAGAAGCGCTGAACCTTTTCATTCTTTGAAAATCTTTGGCTAACTTAGTTACTGTGATTAACTTTATTTGCAGAGGGACTGATATGCCTAGTCCACATGGCGTCCCTATTGACTTGTTGGATCGGTTGGTCATTATCAGGACTCAAATCTATAATCCCTCTGAAATGATACAGGTTATTTTGATTGTCACTTAAGGTTTTCGGTTTTGGATTAGTTAACAACGTTCTAATACATGTGTAATGTGGGTCAGATTATAGCCATTCGTGCGCAAGTGGAAGAGCTAACAGTGGATGAAGAATGTTTGGTCCTACTCGGGGACATTGGGCAAAGAACATCCTTAAGGTTTGAGACTAAAATGTCATTATGCCCTTATTACCAAAAAAAAAAACTCGTTATGTCATCTCTAAACCGTGCGTTCACTTGCAGGCACGCGGTCCAGCTTTTGTCTCCTGCGAGCATCGTGGCGAAAATGAATGGACGTGACAGTATCTGCAAGGTAATTGTGAATTTTTTTAACAGTAGTGCAGAGTCATTGTAAAACCTCCCAGTGTAATATCTTGGCGTTTCAACATGTGACAGGCTGATATAGAGGAAGTAACATCATTGTACCTGGATGCCAAATCTTCAGCAAAGCTTTTGCACGAGCAACAAGAAAAATACATCTCCTGAGAAACACTTTATCCAATGCGGCCAAAAAGAAAAGAGAAACATTAATCAAATGTTTTATCAAAATATTTCTCTGTTTGCTGCGTCTCTTTTAACTCTATTTTGTAATCTCTAAGACATGAAGGAATCTTAATCTTGATGGGATAGAATTGTTTGCCAGATTCTGTTAGTTTAGCCAATGTATTGTACGTGGGCCAATATACTCGGCTCGTTCTTGAGATTGTAACATGAGTTGGGTTTATTCATATTGAGTTGTAACAGACCTTGAATCAAAGTGGGAGGAAACCGGAAAACTGAAACTCAAATGGTGCAGCAGTGCGAGTGTTCACACTTTTAGGAGAAGGAATGGTTATGTCTTAAACATCCAAACGGCTTATGAAAGGAATGAGATAAAACAGATGTTTAGTGATATTTAAATCTTTGAAAACAGTTTCTGCTAACCATTTGTGAAAGCCAATTGTTTCCACGTAAAAAAAAGAAGGTCCCACCGAGACTTGAACTCGGGTTACTGGATTCAGAGTCCAATGTCCTGACCACTAGACCATGGGACCATTTTGCACGTCACAAATAATTGTTATATTTTAGCCTTCTTGACACTATATGAGTGATAACGGTGAATTGTTTGTTAGTATTTAATAGTTGCAAAAATGTATATAGGTGTGGTTACATTTTGTCAATGTCCCCATGTGATTTGCGAGTAGTAGTCAAAGACTCCACAGAGGATAAAAGAGAGAGAGAGCAGTAGGTAGGACCCAAATTAATCGGAGCCGTTTATTCATGTCTTGTTTTCTTGCATAATCGTGGGACCCTCGTAGCCTCACAAAATTTAAATTTATTTACTGGCTATAAAATTTATTTTGAATTGTTATACCTAAAATTTATTATAGTTAAAAAAGATCTGGAAGAGGGATTTGATTTGACTGACAAGGAACGCATCTCTTGTTATGTTTCCATAAGTATTTCATTATTATTGTACTCAACATGTGCCCGTCTTTCAAATGCCAAACAATTCTTTTAAATTATAACTAGATCTCGATCCGCGTAACCGCGCGGATTTTTGTTTTCATTTATTTTTATATAAATATTTTATTTTCAATTCTAAATTGGTATATATTATAATATATGTGTCTATCAATTTTCAAAACATAATAAGTTTACGGTATATTTTTTTCATTGTTTTAAACTTTCACATGTATTTGTATCTTCTTCTATATATATATTTTCAGATTATTATTTCATTATTAAAATCGTAACTATATATATAAAGATTAGTAAAATATTGTTTTATTGTCATATTCAAAGATATTGTAACATTTCATAAATTTAGAAAGTTTTTAAAAAATTAAACTTTCTGGTTCATAAATTTATATTATCGAATAAATAATTAAACATTTAGTTTTTGTTTAATTTTTAAAATAAACTATATAGTTTAAAATTTGTTTTAATCGGTTTAAGGTAGTAAAAATTAATCATTGTTAGATAATATAATTTTTGTTATTTAAAAAAAAAATCTTTGTAATTTTAAAAGTTAACATTGACAAATATTTAAATTTTTAACATATAGAGATATAGTATTAAAACATTAAATTATATTTATTTAATTTATACTATCTATAAATCCAATGGATCATCTATTCTTTAAATCCAATTATTAATAGTCCAATAAAGATAGTTCCAAAATTTAAATGATAAGATTAGAGATTAAATGTAACATGATTTTGTAGGAATAAGTCCATTAGGTCTATTTTTAAAAAAAATCACACATAAATCATGGTTGTGACTTCTGTTTTAATATATAAGATAACTGTTACGAAAGTCAAAAAAAAGGAAGAGGAGCCGATTATGTTGAAAATATAAGAAGATGTGGGGTCCGCTGCACTATTTGTACAGTGAATTTCTTTCTATATATACGAACGTTTTCGTTCACTGTAATACACACCTCAACTTCTCTTCTCTCTAATAATAAACTCTCTCTATCAGTGTTATTATTTCTACGGGTATAAAATTTCGCCATTATTTAAATTCCTGCGATACAATAAAATTCCAGTTCTTTTTATAACACGTTATCAGCACGATCATTCTTCAATTTGGTAAAATTAAATTATATCATTTATACCCTGCTATAATGGTCAGTATACGGCATCTACTATTATTTATATCATGTTATAACGGCCGGAATACCGCCTATATTATTTATTAGTAATTTAATGGTCGGCCGAGGCGCCTTATATTCTGTTTATTATTAATTGGTCGGCCGAGCCGCCGTATAATTTATTTATTACTTTGCATTGATCGGCTGAGCCGTCGCATGATTTGTTGTCATAACATAAATATTTCATTGTCATAATTTTTTAGTTTTATGAAAATTTATAGATTTGATTGACCGTTTAATACGATATTTTCAGACTAATTTTTGGTGCACTCGATTTAACCCCAACGGTCACAAAGAAAATTTTTCAAAAATTTCTCCTTTCTCCAACAGTCATGAACAATGATTTTCATCTATAAATACAACTCATTTTCACTCCATTTCATCATCCAAAACATTTCATCTTCTCTCAAAAATTTCAAATCGCTCTCCTCCGATTTTTCATTTCAAGAAAGATGATTCGCGCACTTTTGTTTTTATGTGCCATTTTTATTTGTGTTTCTATTTATGGTTTATTCGTTGGAGAATTTACTCCGAGTGAATTTAAGATGAATATCGGTTTAATTTTCTTTACATCGCTTCTCCTTGTAATTGCTTGCATGATTAATGTAAACGGTTCCTTTTAATATGAATAATGTTCTAATAATTTTTATTTATGTGCTTTAGAAATACAAATGGAAAAAATCGAGAAACTTCAGTTTCCGGCATTGGAAGTAACTGGGACAAACTACACGGCATGGGTTACAAACATGGAGCTTCATCTAGATTCCGAGGAAATACTCGGA
>NC_027750.1:5392366-5406422 GCF_000695525.1 Brassica oleracea var. oleracea | reverse complement strand
CCGACACATCTGTTCAAGCAGTGGGATTGGCAAAAATATGGAGCCAACTATTCTATATGAAGATAATGCAGCATGTGTTGCTCAAACAAAGGACGGATATATTAAAAGCGATAGAACGAAGCATATTCATCCGAAGTTCTTCTCATACACTAAAGAGCTCGTAAAGAAGAAAGAGATTGAAGTAAGATATGTCCAATCATGCGACAATGCAGCTGACCTCTTCACAAAATCACTTCCGACTTCGGTATTCAAAAAACATGTTTGTAACATTGGAATGCGTCATCATAAGGATCTATGACTGCTCATTCGAGGGGGAGCTTACGTAGTTGTACTCTTTTTACCTTACTATGGTTTTTTTCCATTGGGTTTTCCTGTAAAGGTTTTTAACGAGGCAACAAAGACGTTAAGCGAGAATGGATAGTGACACCGGTCCCCAAGGGGGAGTGTTACGAAAGTCAAAAAAAAGGAGGAGGAGCCGATTATGTTGAAAATATAAAAAGATGTGGGGCCCGCTGTACTATTTGCACAGTAAATTTCTTCCTATATATACGAACGTTTTCGTTCATTGTAATACACACCTCAACTTCTCTTCTCTCTAATAATAAACTCTCTCTATCAGTGTTATTATTTCTACGGATATAAAATTTCACCCTTATTTAAATTCCTGCGATACAATAAAATTTCAGTTCTTTTTATAACAATAATTCATTTCTTTGCAGTTGTACTTGTCATCCCCATTTAGATTGAAAATAATTTATGCGAGAGAAAATCCGATTTACCATTTCAGAAATACACAATCCAAATTTGAAAATTAAAGAAAAAACTTAAATAATAATATCAATAGCCAGTGTCATTTTCTCAAATATGTTTTATTTTTGTCTATATTGTATCTTTAAAATGTCACAATATAAGTGAGTATATGTTTGTCTAAAATAATGTTAATCTTTGTCATAGCATGGTGGGTGATGCAAATATTATTCGAGAACCACTGATCAAACTCTCTATCTACAACTGCTGCTCATATCATTCCCTAAAAAGCTTCTGAATCGAACTGTCTTTTTAGACTGTTGGCAAGTCTTTTAATGTCCTATATAGAGATTTGCTTTAGAAAAGTATTAATTTGGATTGACGGATTCCATAATACCACCCTTTTACAAGTCGTTGTTTGCATTAATGAGTTATAGGAAAGTTATTAATTATTGAATTATTGAAATAAATTTTTTAAATTGGAAAAAGACTGGTTTAATGGTGTGTACTGTGTACAATGAATCCTGCAAATTAGACAACGCACACAAACAAAACACACCACACTCCTTTCTCTACCCATCCTTTGTCTTCCTCCACATTCTTCTCTCTTTCTTCCTCCAAGAAGTAACACAATTTCCCAGATTCAAAGCTCTTTTCCTTTTTCAAAGTCTTTCAAAAGGAATTAAAGAATCTCAGCAACCATCTCTTCTTATTCTTCCATTTTTTTCATATACAGTAGTAAGATAATTTACTCTGTTAAAACTTCAGAAAAAGCAAAAGAAAACACACACAAAAAATTAATCTTAACTTTCTCTTTTTTTTTGGTAATATCTCTTTCACTCACTTTAAAGTTTCTTCAGAGATTCGAAAACAATATCTTCCAGAAACTGCTTCAAGTTTCTTCTACTCGATCAACCTCATCACCCACTTCTCATAAAAAGCACCAACCAATTCCAAACTTCAAATCTCTTCCTCAGTCTTTTTTATTTATTTTCAGACAAGATTCGAGACAATCTTGTGTTCTGCTGATTTGTTGTATTACAATACAAACTTATGGATCGAAAGAAAGGGTGCAAGATCAGGAAGAGAGGTGGTTCTTCCTCCTCTTCTTCTTCTCTAGCTCGTCAAAACCGCTTCAAACGCGCAATTTTCGCCGGAAAAAGAGCCGCACAAGACAACGGCGGTTCAGGAACTCCGGTTAAGTCCATCTCCGCCGCTAAAACTCCCGTACTCTTGTCCTTATCGCCGGAAAAACACTCTGTAGATCAGTTTCAGAAACTCCCCGTGTCGGCAAGAAAGCTGGCGGCAAGCCTGTGGGAGATCAGCGACGGCGGCACAGATCCTGCCCTAAACTCCGACAGAGATAACTTGAGAAGCAAGAAACCGTCGGGAAACAGAAGGAAGAAGTCAGCAGAGATCTCTTCCCATCACATCCAGCTGAACTCATCCGATCCCATTTCCCGGTTTGGATCAGAGGTTAGTGTTTTGCTTCCGTCTCAAGTTTCCTCTGTTTTTTTTTTCTTTATTCTTTTCTTGAGTCCCAAGTCTTGATAATCAAAATCTTACAGAGAATCATTCTTGGAGAAGATATAGTTCGTGGAAGATCAACAAATCCTCAGAAAGTTCAATTAATCGAATACAAAACCACCGGCACAAACTCGGTACGCTTTTTTTCTTTCTTACAAAACATATTCTTTCTTGCATTACAAGATACCTCTGATTAGTTAAACCCTAACCCTAACAGGTGAAAACTCGTTTCAAGAACATCAACGACGGCTTAAAAACGTCTAAAGAGCTCGTAAAGGTCTTAAAACGTATCGGTAAGCTCGGAGACGATCACAAGACAGCAAGCAACCGTTTAATCTCTGCTCTGGTTTGCGAACTGGAAAGAGCAAGATCTTCTCTGAAGCATCTAATGAGTGAGTATGACAAGGAGGAGGAAGAGAATCGGAGGTTAATAGAGAAGCTTCGAGAAGAGGCGGTGATTGAGAGAAAGCTCAGGCAAAGAACGGAGAAGATGAATAGAAAGTTAGGGAGAGAGCTCGCTGAGGCTAAGGAGACGGAGAGGAAGACGAAGGAGGAGATGGAGAGAGAGAAGAGAGCGAGGGACGTTCTCGAGGAGGTGTGTGATGAGCTGGCGAGAGGTATCGGAGAAGATAAGAAAGATATGGAGAAAGAGAGGGAGATGATGCGAATAGCTGATGTTTTGAGGGAAGAGAGGGTTCAGATGAAGCTTATGGAGGCGAAGTTCGAGTTCGAGGAGAAACACGCCGCCGTGGAGAGGCTGAAGAAGGAGCTCCGGAGGGTTCTTGAGGGAAAAGGGCCGTCGGAGATTGGTCAGGTGTTAGAGATAATAGATGGTTCTGATGATGATGATGAGGAGAGTGACCTTAAGTCTATTGAGCTGAACATGGAGAGTGGAAGTAAGTGGGGTTACGTTGAAAGCCGGAGAGATCACCGGACGGAATCAAGATTTGTTGGCTCCGGCGAAGATGATGATCCTGTGGAGAAGAGATCAGTGGTTGTTGACAATGGAGAGAGAGATGAATCTTTGAAGACCCTAAAAGAGTACATTGTTTCCAATATGAGATTCATTGGCTCGTCATCGTCGGAGCAGTGGAATCATCGGCACTTACCAAGCGTGGAGTTTGTGTAATCACCGGAGCTAGAGCCGGCAAGGAAAAAATAGTATCATTTTTTTAATGTGTATATGTATATTTTATTCTATTTAAATTTTGGATTTAATAAGTTACATGTCTTAGTCAAATCACTGATTTTTTTTTCTATTCATGTTAAACTTACGTAAACATTATATTTCCACCTTGATATATATACGCATCTTTTAAAAATCGGAATTTATAACCTAACAGTTTGCATTAATGTAGATGTATGTGTGTGTTTTAGAGGAGAAGGCTTTAGATAACTAAATAACTAATCAGTCTGTAATTTAGAAGTAATGAATATATGGATATCTATCAAATCATGTTTTGGATTGGTTTGAATGATAATGTACATTATTATATATTTGTTTGAGTTTGCGAATATTTTTATTAAACAGTTTATTTGATTGCTGGCATGATTGATGATACACACATGGAAACGCAGGGTCAGGGTAAACTAGAATCATACTAATAATTACAACAATTAGAATACGAACAACGAACAATAATGAGGTATAATTGATGCCAGAATGGATTAGTAATAAGATTTTGAATAAAAAACGAAACAACAACGAGGTTTTCTCTGTTATTGTGTGGACATCGAACACCGTCATTGCATCTTCCCATGTGAACTTGTCTCAACTATCCGTTACGTATCACCCTATATGTTTTGTCGTAAAACTAAAATTCAATCAAAACGTTACAAAGTTAATGAGATGACAAGAAAAAAAACGGAAAGTAGGTCTTCATTTGTCTATAGATATTGACTAGTAAAACATGAAAGTTAAGGTCCTTAGGGGTAGGGACACAATTTCTGTGAATATTTTGATTTTCTTGTGAAATTTTCAATTTGTTTTGTTTTTTCTGGATCAATATTTTCCATAAAAAGTTACCCGTTACAAAAGAAAAGTAACACTCATTAAATTTGAACACTATTTAGTAGAGTGAAAGAAGTATCGGGTGCCTGCCACTAGGCTTACTTACCATGAGAAAAGGTCAAATGATAAAGACATTGGCCTAAATACAAGTAGAGATATTGTCAGTGTGATCTTATCAAGTGTATGTGTGGCTTTATCTCTTTGTCTCCCTTTGTCTGTATAAACTTTGAAAAGTTCAATGAACCTATTGGTGACGACTTGTTTTCTCACCTTTAGCTATAAACCAAGTTTAGATCTATAATTCCAAACATAAAAACAACTCAGCCAAACAAGTTAATGAATCACTAGTTTTATGTATACATTTGAAGATGGAACGAGCAGAAGCAACAATACATACGACAAAAAGCAGATAAACTCAATATAACTGTTTGGATCTGTTAATGATTCTGATCAAAAATCTTGAAGTTGGTAGCAATAATTTACATTTTTTTTTGTTACGGATAGTAAGCACACTACCGCAAAAAGTATTTGACGTTGAACGTGAGGGTCTTATAAGATAATGACAACTATGTATCAATTTTAGAACAAAAAAAATGTTATTTTCTTATATCTATTTTGAAAAGAAATAATATTTCTATTATGAATTTACAAAAAATACATACAAACCATTTTTAAAAAATAGCGTCAAGATCTAACAAGGAAAAGGAAAAAAAAAAGTTTTTTTTGTTATAAGAACATTAAGAGAAGGTATTTCTTATGAACTCCTTCTTTAGGCATGCTATGAGAAGGTATTTCTCGAGGAATAAGCAACCGTTTTGGCTTGCTCTCATGTCTGCCAGATCTCTTGTATTTAAAAATGGCTTCAAGTTGGTCACAACTCACAAGTGTCCGCTTTGTGGTTTCAAGTTACTTTCACAACAAAACTAAACACTTTCTAAATTCGGCATTAGTCCACTCCATTATCATGACACTTATGTTTGTATCTCTTATTGGTTCAGCATAGACAGTCAATTTACTCGGCTGACCAGAAGAAAAAGTCGATGCAATATGTGATGTTGATCACTGACTAGTCAAGCACCTCTTAAATTGAGAGTACGTGAAAACAGTAAGGGGCTAAACGGAAATAAAAGCACTTCAGTTTAAACTAGGTTTGATGACGCGGCAACCAGACATGCAGCAAAGCAATGCCCGCGCAACACCTGGTCAAAAACCCGTGTCTGCAAATGTCTTCTCTGATCAAAGCTCAAGTGAGAGAGCACAGAGATTCTCCAGAGACAAGAAACCCTTTTGTCTTATTTCCAGAGCGGCGATATTAATTATACCGAGTATTACTCTTACTCTCTTGTGGCGACTGTTTTGTACGCGGGAGCCTTCATGGAGGTGGACCCGGTGGGAGTTTCTATGGATACAGTGGAAGCGTTGACGGTGTTTCCAGGGTTTAAGTTCTCGCCGACGGACGTGGAGCTGATCTCGTATTACCTCAAGCGGAAGATGGACGGTTTAGAACGGTCCGTTGAGGTTATACCGGAAACCGATATTTACAACTTCGAGCCTTGGGATTTGCCCGGTTTGTTCTGTTTCTGCTCTTTGTTGTTCGCCTGATTTACCCTCAGGGCTCAGAACTTGCTATTTTGGGTGTCCTGTTTTTTGTTGTTGTTACTTTTTACTTTTTTGGTAACATATTAAGATAAAAAAAAATTGTTGTTGTTGCGATCTTGTGATTCCTTCTAAGCATTACCTTTTCTTGGCAGCAACATGTGTCAGGTGCAGGACTGTCAAAATGAGCTAGCTCGCTCATAGTTAGCTCGGCTCTTTCATGAGTTAGTTCAGCTCAGCTCATTTATTATATGAGCTTCAATATGTAAACTCGAACTCATATCATCTAGATCATGAGTTAAATGAGCTAACTCGTGATCTAAATAAAAATAATTATAAATAAAATAAAATAGTGATAAAATAATTTCTATAATATTGTTCAAAATTTAAATATTAAAAAATCCAAAACATAAATATTAAATACTAAATAAAAACGAACACATGATAAAAATAAAGAAAACAACACCTAATATAAATTAAATTAAAGCAAAACCAATAATCTAAATCCCTATTCTTCATGAGAGTCTTGAGCCAATTCATCTTCAATGTCTTATATGTATGTTTTACATTTTAATTTTAGAAGAGAAATATGATTAATATATATATTATATTTTAAGAAAATTTGGTTTGACATTTTAATTTTAGAAGATAAATATAGAAATTATCTCTTTTTTACATAAAAAATAGAAATTATCCAAATATAATATATATAAAATATATTATATATTATTGTAAGTATGAAATGAACAAGCTCATGAGTCAGCTCAGGTTCATTAAAAATCGTTCATATAACTCGTGATCTAATTTAAGCTCGATTATTAAACTCATTTATTAAATGAGCTTAAAATATAGAGATCGTGCTACGAGCTGAGAGCTGAACCAGCTATAGCTCATTTTTACATCCCAGTGACTCTCGTGGAGTGTTTTAAGATACTTAACATTCCTATTTTTTTCTTTCCAGATAAGTCAATAGTTAAATCTGATACAGAATGGTTCTTCTTCTGTCCACGTGGCAAAAAGTATCCACATGGCTCACAGAACAGGAGAACAACCAAGATGGGATACTGGAAAGCCACTGGAAAAGAACGTGATGTCAAGTCTTCTTCCGAAGTGATCGGGACAAAGAGGACGCTTGTCTTCCATATTGGTCGTGCACCAAAAGGCGAAAGAACGGAGTGGATTATGCACGAGTATTCCATGAAAGGATCACCACTGGTAAAACTGTTCTGAAACTTAAAAACTGTTAACGTGATTACATACTTTGATACTGTTTTAATTGTCAAGATCCGCTCCAATACATCTAGTTGATTATCTTCTAGGATGATGCTTTGGTTGTCTGCCGGCTTAGGAGAAACATAGAATTTCACAAGGCACCAGAGCCAAATTTAGCAGCCGATAAGCACATGATCTTGCCAAATGGTCCGGCTAGTTCAGGTAGCCCATCTGATTGGGACAGCATGATTGATTTTTACCTTGCAGGTGAATCAGGTGAAAACCTCCTCACTGAGATGGCAGAAACATCAAGAAATGTACAGGTTTGCCCCCTTTGTTCCACTTCTTGTCGATGAATATTGTTGGGAGCCGGTCCTGAGATTTCAAGGGCTATAAACATTTTAGTATGAATCTTGATAAAAACCTATGTATATTAGTTTTATAATCATGATGTTGATCTACCATTTACGCATTTGATATATATAATAACGTTTCACATAGAGCATGATTTTCTTGATAAAAATGAATGATGGTTCTTTATTCTCGCACTTATTGATGGAATTGTGTGTGTGTGTGTGTTTAGGTGCATACTGATGAAGATTTCTTTGCGGATATCCTAAGCGACGATATAATCAGTCTTGATGAAGCGGTGATGACAGGGAACACAACAAACGAAGTGCCAACACTTGAATCAGCATCAATGGAGACAAGGCTACTTCCTTTACCAAACATGATAGACAAACATATGGCTTCACTGCTAGAGGAAATACCACCACAGGAGAAGGAAGGAAAAGAGAGCAGTAGCACTGAACCATTGTCTAGCTGTTTCGTGGGACTATATTCGATCAAAACGGTGAACCGGGTACGATGGGATGTTATCATAGGTGCAGTGGCTCTCATTGCAATGTTGTTTTATCTAGAGTGAGGCTATGTAACTATGTAAGTAGTTGGAACTTGGAACCGATGTTGATGTTTGTTTTTGTGTATAGGCGGTTCATATATGTTTGTTTGTGTTTAATGTTTCAACTTGAGCATTCTGTCAATTTTTGGTACGGCTTATAGAATTGCAAGCAAACCGATAATTCAAAACCATGCAATCGGAAGAATCTTGAAATCAAAACTAAACCGATGTTATAGCTTGATGAGGTTGGGTGCAGTTAGGCTTTGTGCATTTGCTTTTTGGTTCGTTTTTTCAGATATAGATTATCTATAAAATTTGGTTGGTAAAAATATTAAAAACCAGTTTATATGTAGAAAGGTTATAAATCTAATATGGTTTTAGTTCTGTTCAATTTTAAGATAATTTTAGATAATTCAAATAATAACATAGAATATTTGGTTGTTCGGATACAATATAATATAACTTAAAATTTTTAAATTAAAATAATAGATAATTTAAATAGTTTTATACTTTTTGTTTTGAATTTTTGAATTTGGCTCGGTTTAATTTGGTTTTCGGTTCCAATGTAAATAAGCTTCTCTCAATGTCTGTACTCGTCTTCTTCTCTTCACCGTCTCTCGACGACGGTTGCACTTAAGATTATCCGTTAAACCTCTCTGCTTCACATCTCTACCTCTCTTCCGCTCGTTATACGAGAAGAACCCATTCTCGAGAAAGCTAATAGCTTCAAACGATTCTATCGAAAGATCTCGATCAGATTCTTATTTTCCCCTCTCCTGCGCAAACCCTAGGGAAGTCAAAGGATGCGATGATGAAGTTTGATCTCACTCTTCAATCTTGATCTGTAAGTTCTCAAACATCTTAATCGTTCTAGTCTTGGTTTTGTTTAGGAAATTTAGGAAGTGGGTAGGTGAATTAAAGTGATATTACATGTTAAAGTTTCGACCTTTCAATCTCATTCTCCGATAATTCGATAAAGGCGTGGTCTTGGGTGTGGTGTTTTATTGCGAGTGTGGAACAGGTTTTGTAGGAAGAGGAAAAATGTCGAGGCCGATCATGCTTGTGTTTCTACTGGTTATACTTATAGTCACATCTCAGTTTGAATGGAGGCAACCGCTGCTTGAGCTTGATGCTGCTCCTAGCTTGTCTCAGAAACATCAGCAGATTGCAAAGAGGGAAGATGCTGTCAAAGAGAAGGTAAAACTCTTCTCATGGAAAAACTCATCATCATGTATCTGTATTACGGAACATTTTTGGATCAATCAGTCTCTGGACTTCCTTTCTTTTCTTTCTGCCTTTATTCTTGGCATTGAGAGGTTTATCATTTTCACCAAACTCTGATCTTTCAGCGGTTATCTTTCCTGTTTTTGAGAATGTCTGCGGAATCACTCTGTGGCTGATTCGAGTTCTTAATTTTCAATAGAACTATTGGTTTGATACCTCTATCGAGTTTTCCCTGATTTGCATCATGTAGTTAAGGTTACTGGAGTAAAAATAGTATAAAACCATCTTTGTCTTGCAATGTATGAACAACCTCATGTTTCAGGATAACTTTGAACCTTAATATGCATGCATATGCTTCTATTTTGAACCTTCAAAATAGAAGAAGACCCTTCATTTCTAACAGTTTTTTTCCTTTGTTGATCGTTACAGATCATCTTGTCACAGGAGAGGCATATCCAGAGGCTAAATGAGCTTGTACGAACTCTTCAAATGCAGTTGCTGCGTTGCAAAGGACAAGAGAACGAGACTCGAAACGCCACTGAAACCTCCCGTCTCAGCAAACAGTTCATTGAGCTCGAGAGGAAACACATTGTGGAGGACTAGTTTTCATCCGTTACAACAACTCTAATAAATAACATGAACTGTACACGTAAAAACTGTAGGGAGAAATTCTGAAAAATTCTCTTTTAAAATTCCAAACTCCAAACTGTTGTATTTTATTTCTATTGTTTGTTAAAATCTTGCTGATGATTTGATTAGGAAGATTGCCTTAATTATGATGAAGGTTGAGATATTCAAATGGTAATGAAATTTGAGAATTAGGGTACTTGTAGTACCTTTAGTTATGGATTGATGGTATTATTAGCCAACATACACATGACTAATCTAAATATGCGTACATGTTTGTATAATGAAAGTTTGGTTTACTTGAATCAAGGTAACAAAGTCTAAGATGACAAAGACAATCTTTTCTTATGTCAAATGAATCTTCCTTACTATTTGCACCTTCTTTTTTGGGTTCACGATTCCATCAATAAGACCCTAATAAGGGGGGTTATTGGGCAAAAAAAATTTAGAGGAATTATTAAATTTTGAGATTCCATTGTTATTGGTTTGTGAAATTTTAAAATCTAAATAGAATCCATTGTTATTGGGGTGATGATTTTTAAATTCCACTCAAAATCCTTTGTTATTGGAATTTTTTTTTTTTTTTGATCAAATGTTATTGGAAAAGTTTAGTTTTCATTGATTTTAAGATTCTATTAAAATCTATTGTTATTGGGATGTAAATTTTCTTTGTTTTTACTCATAGTACTCAACTTTGAGAATATCATCTATACCCATGAGATTTTTGAAATCAATGTAATAAAATACACTCACATAAAAAAACTCAAATTGAAGAATGAAATAATATACAAATCACAACTTTTACATAATACAATTCACAACTTAAAAAAATAGAAAAAATATTAAAAATTTAAAATAAAAATTGTAAAAATAGTTTTAAAAAGCACTTTTGGATTTAAAAAAAAAAAGCATTTCAAAAATAATAATTCAATTTTTTTTTACAAAAATTCAAATTTAAAACATATATTTTGAAATTACATAAAAAATATTTTTTATTATTTATATATCTATAAAGTAAGAAGTAGAAATTAAATTTTTTGGTCATTTTATTTTTTGAGATCTTTTTGTGACAAATTTTTTTTTTAAAGTTGTTTAAGAATTGCCCTAATTGAAATGATTTTCTTTTCTTTTTTTTCTACCACCATTAATTTCTTACTTTAAAAGTTAATAAAAATCAATAGAATTCTATATACAAGTAATGGAAATCTATGTAAAAGTATTTGATAAAATTTGTTAAATCTAGTTAACTTGTAAAATCCTCTCAACTATTAAAATCATCAAATTCCACAGAAATTCATGTTCCAATAACCCCCCTAAATCTCACCGACCATATTCCATATTTTTCTAAGTCAATATTTAAAAGTTATTTACTCATTAAATATATAATATTGTGGAAGTCCTTTAGTGTATTGGTTTGACTAAAGGTTCATTAATGCTTCTACACCAGAAGGTCTGGGGTTCAAACCCCGGAAAACGCAAATTATGCAGATGGAGAAAAAAGGTTACAAGAGGTCTTCAGCATAGTGCAAGAGCGTATCATCGAACAAGGATCTCATAGGGCGGCTCGGAGCGATGCAGTCAGACGTGCATTCTCATATGATGGTAGAATTGTCGGCAGTAGAATCGTCTATGTAATATTTATTATCGTTGTAATAGCATAATTAATCAGACGTTAAAATATATATATATATATATATATATATATATAATATTCTTTCATTTTATTTCACTTTACAAAGTCAACAATCTTAATTCTCAACAATCAAAAGCCATTCATGTAGTCATCTTTTTGGTCAATCTTTCATCATTGTTGGCCGTGCGGCAAACGGTCCAAATTCATATTCACCAATATTAACAATTTTCAACTTTGAAAAAAGCATTTAGAATATTATTGCGGATGCTAGTCATCAAAACAATTTTCCTCTCCAGTTCTCATGCCATGATAATATGTTATAATATCATCATCTCTATATTTGTTTTTGTCAACACATTACTACCTTTACAAGTTCGAATTATATGGTCTCCACAGGGCCCGGGCAAAAATCTGGAACCAAATAACCGAACCGGAACCGAACCGAAATACCTTAAACCGGAACCGGACTGAAACCCTCATATATCTGAACGGTTTTTATATTTCTATATTCGAAAAAAACCAAACGGGTACCCGAATATATAAAAATATTAATTATATACACATATAACATATTTAAATATATATTTTTAATTTAAAAATCTATTAAAAGCATCCAAAAATAGTTGAAAATAATTTAAATATTATAAAGTATCCAAACTACCCGAAAGTATCTGAAACTATCCGAAATATCTAAAGTAATCCAAAATATTCGAATTTTTATCTAAATCATCATAATTATTTGATGTTTTACCTTAAATAGCCGATATTTTACCCGAATTATCCGAACTATCCAAACTACTCGAACCCGAACCCGAACCGGAACCAAATGATAACCAAATTTTTTCAGGGTATTTTCTGGTTCCTAGTTTTACTATCCGAACCAAATCCGAAACTATCCGAACTGAATCGAACCGAAAATAGATAATGTAGTAAATGGATCCTCTAACCTCCTATCCGAACTACCCGAAATCCGAAATACCCAAACCGAACCGAACCGATACCCGAAATGTCCAGACCTAGTCTCTACTCTCTCTTTCTCTCAATTTGATTTTGAATTTTCATGATCAAAATGTGAAAAAGACATAGTATCTCGTTTGTATATATCCAAATAGTATTTGGTATATAATAAATGCAATTTCAAAGCCAAAGCAACATACTCAATATATCGTATATTTTATCCCAAAACCAAATTATTGTTCAAACATCTCATTTCTATTAGTACTTTTCTTAGAAGATTATTTTGAAAGTTAGATAAAACTAATACTATTTTTAATGCACAATCAATGACACCCGCCCTCATCTTGTGTGTCTATATATAACAGCAGCCATAACATGAAGACGTCAAACTTTCTTCAACTCTTAAGAACAAGAACAATACTAGTCTTCTCTTCACCAAGGTAAGCTAGCTTTTAACCAAGATCCAAGATAATCTGTTAAAATATTTGTTATTTTATTATACTTTTTTTTTCCTTTTTCATAAGACATATATATATATATATATAATGTTGTATAGACAAAATCACTCTTCAACAAAGATTTTCTAACGCAACCTCCGGTTTGGATTTTTTGTGTTCCTTCTTCAGATCCCTATAATATATCAGCATACATACTCTTCTTGGAAAGGCAAGAAACATGAATCAACAAGAAGCTGCGAGTACTCTTGAACTTGATCTGAAACTAAATATATTGGATTCGTCTTTGCCGACTGTGAGCCCATCTTCATCGTTATGTTCAGAAGAAGCTGAAGGTGGAGGAGGGGAGGCTAAATCAATGGTGGTCGTTGGCTGCCCTAATTGCATCATGTACATCATCATGACTTTGGATAGTAGTAACCCTAGATGTCCTAGATGCAACAGCCAAGTTTTGCTTGATTTTATCACAGGCTACAATACCAAGAAGAGTAGTAACTAATAAGAATATATATATCCAACTAAGAATGTATTTTTTTCTTTTCGTTTTTTTTAAAAATATGTTTTCATGATTTGTTGCTACATCTTTATAGTTTGAATGAATCTACGGTGCACGGATGTGCCCACAAACCGGAATCTCTATACTTTTGTTTATAAAAACATCGTTGATTGTTTTTATCTGAATTGTTGACAGTTCTTCTGTGAATATTATTAATTCTTTGTAACATGCGATTACAAAGAGACCAATAAAATTATGTCGGTCATCCATCATCAGCAGGAGAAGAATGTGCTTCCGGCCCAATTTAAGATATGTAAACTTTCGGCCGTAATTTATGCCAAAACTTTAGTAGCTCAGTTGGTTAATCATAAGTTTATATTTAGGTAAGGTAAGTGGGTCGAATCCCTTGAAGTAATTATTATTTTATATGCTTTATTTTTAGAGTCAATTCGCTCAAAACCCATAAAGAAATGGGAAATTAGTAATATACCTAATACAGTGAAAGCAAAACGATGACTGTAGATAAAAAGTACGCAAATTTACATTTAAAGCCCTATGATATATTACTCATGGTTTGAGTTTGTAGATTATTAGGTGTCACGTAAGTGGTAAAGATTCTCTACATATCTACTCTATTAAAATAGAGTCCTAAATTTATCTACCATAAAAG
>NC_027750.1:5369793-5392266 GCF_000695525.1 Brassica oleracea var. oleracea | reverse complement strand
TGTTCAAGCAAGAATGTCTTATGAGTGTAGTTTTCGGTTACGGAAAAGTTTAGCCTGGTTAAGTGTATTTCTGGTTTGATAATCTTTCTTATAACCATGAGGGGTTATATTTAAAAACAGATTATATGAATTTTTAGCCTGTTTGCTTTCCCTTTTGGCTTGTTAAACTTTTTTTGTAACCAATGATGTAATATATTATCATGTAATGAAATTGTCAAATTGTCAAGTTATTGTAGGTACCATTTGACTTCCGTAAGATAAACATGTCCAAACTTTTACAAGTGTGATTAAACTCTAACTTTACACATATATCGAGTTCGTTTGGTTATAAAATATGGAAACTTGTTATAGCAATGAAACGTTCTTGTACCCAACGAGGGATGGTTTTTAAAATCCGGTTATAAGAAAGTTTAGCATGGTTTGCGTTCCTTTTTGGCTTGTTAATTTTTTTTTGTAACCAATGATGTAATATATTATCAAGTAATGAAATTGTCTTACTGTGCAAGTTGTTGCATATACCATTTAACTTTAGTAAGATAAGCAGCTTCAAGCTTCTTTAACTGTGATTAAACTCAAACCTTAGCCACATATCGACCTCGCTTTGTTAGAAAATATGAAATTTGTTATAGCAATGAACACAAAATATGACATAATATGAATACTAAATGGGTTTAGCCGGGTAACAAATATATGTTTCTTGTCCTTAAATTACTTAACCATCTACTGGATTTCCTTTGATATAAATGGTAAAAAATACAAGCTACAAAATTATGTTTGCCGGCTAACTCAATTAATTTTGCATCTGATATATTGTCAAACTATATATGTAAACTTTTTGATTCAAATTGAAAGACAATCAAGTAATATATGAATTTCATCTTAAACTGAGTGAGAGAGTGACACTTTTGATATACTTGGGAAAACTTTAATTATTAACCACCATTTTATCCAGAATCGGTTAAAAATTTTATTAGCCATCCAACAATGTTATGTATCATGTCTAGTATATAACGTAACTGTGTACTATTTTGGTTTATTACAATGCACCAACAAGTTACGTGTGGCTATCTCAAGATAAAAGGGATATCTGTCTCCGTACTCAATTAGTTTCTGTTAAAAGCTAGAGTCCCTTATCTTGATTCACATTGCAAAAGCTTGACCATATTTCCCACGGCCACGACCAAGTTTAACTTGTTAGATGGAATCAAGTTGTCAGCAAGATGAAAAAGAAGAAAGAAGAAGATCAGTGAGAGGTGTTGTGTTAGTTGTAGATCTACGAATCATCCAAAACAACAACAAAAATAATACATGTAGTTTGTAGTTAAAAGAAAAATGAATCACCAATTAAGATAAGAATAAGTTCGTATGTTTGTATAAGATTGAACGTTATTGGGAACATACAGAGAGAAAAATGGAGAAAGGAGGTGAAGCAGAGGATAGAGAAATCTATAAAATATGAACCAAACTGATGCGGAAAAAAGTTGTAAAAATATATAATATAAAAATATTTAATATACCCACTGGTCTGACTGAGTACTTTGCGTGTGAATATTAAGAAGATATAGTCTAGGAGTGAGGCTGTATAATAATAATGTACGTGATAGGGGTATATCGGTCCGAAAAATTTCGACACAAACTAAGCAAACTCTAAATGTGTGTTCCCTTATTTATGCTAAACTTTGTGTGTGTAGAATGCAATTTCTCTTATTATTTTTTAACATACAGACCATCATAAAGCTGTTTTTAGCGGGGGGATTGTGGATGTTTATGACGTATGTATTCTCTTCAAAACAATGATATATTCAATTTTGTGTACTAGATATTTCATGACTATTGGGACATTTAATTTTATAAATGGAAAATTAGTTGTTGTTGACTTCTTGTAAGTTCAATGAACACGTACGTGACATAACTACGTGTTTAACATGATAAATGTGGAACAATGACATTTTTCTTTTGATTTTCTTGCACTAATTAATTGTGGCTTCAAATGATAAGTATCTGGTATCTGCACATACATTCGTATATTTTTTTGACAGAGACATACCTTCATATATATACACATCATACATCAAATAATAAATAGGTTTGGCTTACTTGTCACCAAAGTTGTTGAACGAACAAATTAAATGTCTTAGTAATCATGAAGAAGAAGTTGTTCTTGTTATAAATGTAAAAATCTTCACCCAAACTTGCTATAAAAAATGCATGTTGGTTTTCACATTAATGTCGGATTCAGCATTACGTGTGCTTCGTTCCTTTCCCTAACTATCAAAAGAAACAGTACGTATCGTCTAAGTTTATTTCTCACATTTTTATCATTATACTAATCTACTTCGATCTTCAAAATTTAAATAGTTAATATGTAAAAATCATCTAACCTCTAAATTGATTAAATAAAATATGTGTATTAATCATTTAAGTTTTAGTCTGTAATCGTGTTTAACCCCATATATCTCAGGATAGGTCCACCAAGTAGAATCTAAACGTAGTCCCAATTTACTTTCTTCACATATGTCTTACATTCAAAAAGGTCCCAAATTTTTTTTCGATTAAACACCTATAAAGGGTTATTCTGATAAAGCCCAGTACAAAAAGTCCTGTGAATCAAGAAGTTGTAAGCCTGATTTGATTTCTAGTCGTCAACAACCAGTGACTAGTAAAAATAAAAATCATTGATTGGTCTAGCAAGAAACCAGCGACCATGTTATGTTTTTTCTTATAAATCCTATCGGGGAGGGTCTAGGTTCCTAATATTCCTTCCCAGCTCACCATGATTCGGTCGGTTTCGGGAAGAACGCATTTAGTGTTACAGAGTGGACTGGCTACCACACTGTCTGACCCGAGTTTGGAATACCTTCCGACTAGTGCCAAGGGGTGAACCGATCATCTGTTACGATCCACCATGTAAACCATTTGGGCCGAAGTCCAAGTCCAGACCGGTCAAGTGATGATAATTTAGTTCACAGAAAAATCAAACACATGAATAATGTGGGTATATACCAAACCCCAAGAAATTACCGAGCAGTGGTAGCTCAACAGAAACTGACCGAACACAGAGTTACCTTATCATTTTCTCAAGTCACGTGACAATCCTCAGTCCTCACCCTCGACTTTTTTTGCATGACATTGCCACATATACACACAAATACATATAGGATAAAGTATATACTAGTGTAATTACGATCTACACGGAAGGATCAGATGATCATAACCAGTGGCGGAGGCAGCCACAGTATTTACTGGTGTCAAAATCAATTTTTTTTTGTTAAAATCAATTATGATTTAAGTATAAATATTCAAGTATCATTATATAGTATTTAATACATTTATAAGCTACTGTAGAAAAGAAAAATCACAGTTAAAACTATCAACTAAAAGTAAAAGTATTTGATTACTGAAAAAAAAATTATTATCAAAACTTAGACATTGGACAATGAAAAATGATTAGACTTGAAAAATCTTGAGTTTTAACTGGTATTCAGCAAGTATTAGAGGGGTCAATATGCTAATCCTACAACATTTTATTAGAATTTATTGTAAAACTACAAGCAATATTTTGTTTTTCAAAAAATCACAATGTACCTCCGTCACTGATCATAACTAACCAAAAGATCACGATGAATTGGTCAGGATCGTCTAGAGGATGGATTGGTATCAATATCATGGTGAATCATTATGACTCAACTCAGTACCTCACACAGGCCTGGTCCAAATATTTCAAAATTTGTTTAAGGCCCTAAACTAATATAGAAAATATGAAAATAATAAAAATGTGCAATGTAAAATTTTAAAACATAGTCCATGTGTCCTAAGCAGGTGCTTTATGTGGCATACCTGTTAAGTCACAAAGTCATACCCTTGCCTTATCTAGATCATGATTATCCTTGTAAGATTATGAACATGTCGACGGTTATTGTGTCGTGGCCATCAAGTACTATAGAGGTCTGATGTGTTTTATTAGTAAGTGACCAGCTAATCTCATCCCTGAATAACAAGCATTTTATGAGTGTTTCTTCATCCTTTAGTTTCCTTAACCTGGACAAGAGAGCAAAGTTATATGCATAACTAGCATAACCAATTCTCAATGCATTGTCCAGATTCTCAAAACGTATTAATTACGTAATGTATGTCCATCCTATCAATAGAAGGGAAGTGCAATCATTGTTTAAAGCGTTAGATATTCATTCCGTGTTTGTAGTCTTAGCCGCAGTTACATATCCCTCGTATGTTCACTGATCTTGGTAAGTTGTAACGATAATTTAATAAAATCATAAAAACTAATCGAAATGAAATGTATTTTATAGGACTTCTGTGTTTTTCTATAACTTCTCTCTAGGAAACAAATCGCCGTCGTCTCTGTGTAGTTCCGACTTCCGTTTCGCCGACGTCGGAGACTCTCCCTCATCGCTTTCATCTCCTTTTCTACTTTGCTAGCTCTCTCCGCGGTTGTCTCTCACCGATATGCTCTGGATTGTGAGATCTCCTTGTCTCTTCGGTTGTTGTTTTCTGCTCATGAGGAATACGACGCTGCGGGGGTCGGAGGCTCTTGGAGTTCAGGCGAGGGGAGATGTCCAGACGTTGAGAGGCTAGTCGGCTTTTGGGTCGAGGTTTTCGTCCGGTGAAATTTTACCTTAGATCTCCGGCGTATCTCGAGGATTGACTGGCGCGTGTCTGTGTAAGGTGACTCCTCCGCCTTGGATCTGCTCGTGTACCTGTTTATTTCCCTTTCCCGGTGTCCCGGCGGAGTGGTGTGGCGGCGTGTGAGCCTCCCCTTCACTTGGTGTCTTGTAAAGCGGTCTTACGGTGTCTAAGCTCAGTGGTTACGGCGTGTTCTCTACTCTCCGGCGTGTCTCAGGTTTCCTCTGGTGTCTTCGTGTGTCGATTCGGTGGTCCTGTTCTCGGCGCGTGCTCCCTCGGCTTGACGTTCGGTTTTGGGTCGTCTATGGCTTTTGTTTCCAGTTTAGCCTCAGGGTGCTTCCTTCTTGCTCGCCTTCAGTCACGGCCCTCCCTTAAGAACCTTCCGGTGGTTTACGTCGCGAAAAATCACCGGTGGGTGGCATCTGGAGTCCTGTCTTCGGCTGTGTCCTGTGTCTGGTTTGATGTCTTGTTCCGTATAAGCCGGTAAAGGTCTCTGGTTTTCAGAGTTTTGACCATGTCCAAGTTTAGCTTCTCGGCTTTGTCATTCGGATGGTTGGACTTGGGGTTATCATGTGTTTGATCACAACTTCCCAGCTCTAGAACTCTCAGCCTAGCGGATGTGATTCTAGTGGTTGTGTTCAACCGGCCTCTGTGTGGGAAAGGATGTGTTTTATGTGGAGGTGCAGCTGTCTTCCAACCCGTTTTATAGGTATTTTGCTATATTTCAATTATTCGGACCCGAACTTCATTGTCTAGGAGCAAAACTCTGGTGGGTTTGCAGTAGGCGACACTCTTGAATCTCTGTGGCGTTGTGGTGTGGTCTCGGTGGGTCGCGCCTTCCTGGTCAGTGCTTGGCGAGCGAGATGGGCTAGTTGGAGATGGCGGTTCCCCCCAACATAATGGGCTGTCTTTATTGCTGATGTCTCTGCTAGGCGGTTGGATGAAAGAGTGTGGCGTAAATCATATATCTGTGTGTTGGCGTTGTTTTGAGAGGAATTGAAGTTACAGTGGTCGATTAGACTGTGGTTTGGTCGGCGTCGTTGGCCGCGGATCGCTAGTAATGACGAGAGATCGGTATTGGTTTCTTCGTGTTTTCGATTTTTTCCCTCCCGCTGAAATTTTAATTTTATCTCCATGTACTATAGTGATAAGCCTAATCTATTTGTGTGGCTTATACGGCTAGCCGGAGGCTTTGTTCCGGTACCCGACTCTCGGGATGTTTATTTATAATTAATATAGTTAAGTTAAAAAAAAAAAAAGTATTTTATAACGATTTGGGTGTGCAAACTGCAAATGCAATGATTGGATGGACACACAGAAGTTGCATTTGTAACAATCCGAGAGTCAAAGCGTCTCCACGACGCAATTCCAACATTTTCCCTTTCCTCGTAACTATGTCAAACCGAACCGAACCAAATATTTAAATTTTAGTCAGTTATGACCCGGAAAAAGGCACATTTCAACATCGAATTTAAGCATCGTGCCTTTTTCTTCACGAACTTTGCAGTAGTGCGTATTTCATCATGAATTTTCAAAAAATTCAAAAATTCTATATGAACTCTCAAAATCATGCCTATATATATGTTGACTGTCAAAGGTGTTAATCAACCGTTAATTTATCAAAACAACGTCGTTTTAGATAAATCTAAAAAATCAAAATCTTCTTCTTCCTAGGTTCGAACCAAAACACTGAAACACTGATATGAACATATAAACCGCTAGACTAGTGTAAAATTTCTTCTTTTAGTAGTGCAAACATTAACACTTATATATACGTTTTGATTTTATCAAATAAATCTTATCAATTGTTTTTTGTTTTAATCTTATCAAGTAAATATATAATTTTTTAAAAAATAAATTTTACGAAACCTTATTATTTTATAAATTTTAATTAATTACCATTTGTTTAAATATTTAATTTTATACTGTTATTTATTGTTTTAATCTTATTGTAACATTTAAAACATTTATAATAATATAAATTTATAAGTTAAATTTGACTTTATATTTTTTTTTATAATATTACAATATATCTAAATTAGTTGTTTTATATCTTTCATTTGTAATATTAAAATTTTTAATAGTATTATAATATATTATAATTTGACTTTATATGTTTATTTTTAATAATACTAAAAATTAAATATTTAAATCAACAGTAATTAATTTAAATTTATAAAATAAGGTTTCGTAAAATTTATTTAAAAACATAATAATTATATATTTATTTGATAAGATTAAAACATTAAATAAATTGGTAAGATTTATTTGATAAAATCAAAAGTATATATAAGTGTTAATGTATACACTACTAAAATAAGAAAGGTACGCTAGTCTAGTGGTTAGGATGTTCATTGATGTGTTTCAGTGCTTGGGTTCAAACTTAGGAAGAAACAAATTTTTGACTTTTTAGATTTATCCAAAACGACGTCATTTTGATAAATTAACGGTTGACTAACACTTTTGACGGTCAAAATATATATAGGCACGATTTTAAGAGTTCATATAAGATTCTTAATTTTTTTAAAATTCATAATGAAATACACACTACTGCAAAGTTCGTGAAGGAAAAGAAACGATGTGTAAAGTCCATGTTGAAATATGCCATTTTTCCGTTATGACCTTATGGGTCCTATGACTATATACCAAATCGAAACTATTCTAAAAATATTTTTGGTTATAGTCATTTCAATTCGATATAGATTAGTTCAATTTTATTATTTTTATTTTTGCTCAAAGAATTTATTTTTATTTAAAGTAAAACAATTTCTACTAATATTTGAACTATATTAATTGAACTAACCAAAATTAAATTAAAAGTTTTGGATTTAACCAAAAAAATCTAAAATGTTGGTTCAGCTCGATAACAAAATTGAAAAACTGGATTAACACACCAATCCATAGTTTTTTTTCCAGGTTCAGTTGTTTCTGATTTAAGCACGAAAATCGAGCTACCGACTCCAATAAACCAGACTAACCGAGCCTGCATGCCCACTCGTCATCCTTCACTTCGCTTTTTCCCCCTACAAGCACCTATATATATATACCTAATATATCCACAGATACCTAAATAAGAAAAAGGTAATCGATGACGATGATGATCAATCCAGATGTAGATCTCATCGATCGTGGCGGATCGGTCGTGGTTCGTGAGGTCTGGGCTTACAATCTCGTCTCTGAGTTTCACCTCATCAGCGCTGTCGTCGAAGATTTCCCCTACATTTCCATGGACACGGAGTTTCCCGGCGTGATCTTCAAGGCGGAGCCAGCGATTCTCCGCCGTGGAAACCCTGGTTATCTCTACAAGCTTCTCAAATCCAACGTCGACGTCCTCAGCCTCATCCAGGTCGGCATCACTCTCTCCGACGCCGACGGAAACCTCCCGGATCTCGGCGGAGGCGTCGACGGGAGCCGCTTCATCTGGGAGTTCAATTTCCGCGACTTCGACGTGGATCGCGACGCGCACGCGGAGGATTCGATCGAGCTCCTCCGTCGCCACGGGATCGATTTCGAGCGTAACCGCAGCGAAGGGGTCGTGTCGGAGAGGTTCGCGGAGCTGATGATGTCGTCGGGGCTGATCTGCAACGAGTCGGTGAGCTGGGTGACGTTCCACAGCGCGTACGATTTCGGTTACCTCGTGAAGATCCTCACGCGCCGGGAGCTTCCGAGTTCGCTGCGAGACTTTCTCCGGTTGCTCAGAGCGTTTTTCGGGGAGCGAGTGTACGACGTGAAGCACATGATGAAGTTCTGCGAGCGGAGATTGTACGGCGGTTTGGACCGGTTGGCTCGGTCGCTTGAGGTAAACCGGAAGGTTGGTAAATGTCATCAGGCCGGTTCGGATAGTTTGCTGACGTGGCATGCGTTCCAGAGGATGAGGGACTTATACTTCGCTGAGCATGGGCCGGAGAAACACGCTGGTGTTTTGTACGGTTTAGAGGTCTTTTGAAGAGGCGGCTATTGGAATTGAATTAATTAACTTCAATTTAATCATTGTAGTTAATGTTAAACCGTTTATAAACTAGTTGGGTTATTTGGTTTTCTATTTTATTTTTCGATTAACTGAAATCTAACCGGACCAAATGAAATAAGGTTGGTTTCTAAGTTGCATCTACTACTACTATATACAACATAACTCTGGATACTCTCAAATCAGATTCTATATACAACAGATATATGGTGGTGCTTGAAATGTGGTATGATGGTGACTTCAGCTACCTGTAGATCACGTAGCAGTGGATTGTTCTCGTTTTGGGCACGATAGAGTCTGTGGCTGTTCCTGGGTTGTGTTGCTTGTTCCAGCGCCTTGATCATATGCAACCATCTGGTGGTTCCAGTTTGGTCCAGCGCCTTGATGAAATGAAAGCATCTGGTTGTTCCAGTTCGGTCCAGCTGATGATAATAGTTAAAGGAGATTTAAACAGATAATATTTGTGGACGAAAAATCTCAAAAGCTCAAAGAAAAAATTATATCAAAGCAGAGTGAGAGAGTAAAGGAATCAAGGATACATTCGTTAGGCCACATGTCTGTGATGCTGACTTCGCCTACCTCTGACCGAAGCCAGTAGTCTACATCCATCTGTGCATCATGTACCATTCAGATAATTAATGAGTTAAGCTTTGAAAATCTGACTTGCAGATTTATATATTAAAAAAGTTTTTCCCCTATCACAAGGGCCAAAAGCCGAGCCTGACTTTATCGATATGATCTTTGTCAATTACTTTCCTGGCTATATATTCTGAAGTTTGCAGACTGATTACGCATGAAACAATTGAAATCTGAAGAAGAAGTTGGGACTTACATCCAAATCTGGAGGTACAATCTTCATGATACCATCAACAAAGTCCTGAGATTCCATGTCGGAGTAAACTCGTTGTGTATCATCAACTTCCTGCGTTTCAATGTTTTTTACGGTGCTGTCCTCCTTCACCGGCACCCCTACATCTTGGTTCTCAGGGACACCAGAAGTTGATGGAACATTTGAAGGTTCATCAACATTGGGAATGTCCTCAAATCTCTCTTCGAATTGACTTAAAAACAATCACAAATGTCGACACTTCAATTTCATAAATCTATCGATGGCAAGCATAACCCTTGAGGGCAGGGATTTACCTGACTAGATACACGTCTATTGGTCCCATTGTGCTTCTCAGAATTATTCTGTATCTCCTCTGAGGATAACCACCAGCCTGATTGATGAAGAGATAAGTTGTGTAAGTAGTTACAAACATTGTATCGTTAATTTGTTTATGTGCTCTTAAGCATACCTCATCAGGATCTGGCACCTCAAGAGTTGTTCCATGCGGTGCCTTTACAGCGATAAGCGTCTTATTCTAAAATAGGCATGAGAGACACCACAAAATCAGTATTCCCAGTTAGAAAAATGTAGGTGAAAGAGAAATACGTAGTTATTAGAAGGAGACCCGACCTGGAAGCATGGTAGGTTCTTAATGTCGTCTTCAGAAACAAACAGAAACCTAAAAGTTGGAAGAGTCAGAGCAAATAGATTGTAATGTACCTTTCGCTAGGAGAAATAGCAGGAGAAGCTTACCTTTTATTATTTTCATCCTCGCTCAAGCTTGTTAATCTTTCTTGTGATTCCCTGCAACCAGGTTGATGCTCAATAAGTTACAAGAACAGCAGAAAACAAAAAGGAAATAATCTACGAGAATACCTGATTTGGTCATCTAATTTGGCCTCCTCAGCTGAGAGGTTTTGTATTTCATCCTATACGAGAATCAACGGATAACTAAACGTCAAACTACAACTGGTAATGGAAATATGAATAATCCCAACAGTTTTGCAAACAGAAGATGAAACAAGGAATAAATGAATGACCGATATAAAAGAAAAATTGCAGTAACCAACTATTCATTTATTCACACTGGTGGCGTACTTGGACTGTATGAGAAACATAAACAAAATCCCATCATTCTAATGTACTAGTAGGGGAGTACATGATGGAGTTTCTGTTTACAGTGTTTGTGGTGCATTTACTAGTATCCTAGTTACCCACCACCCCACCCCACCCCCTACTCCAACAGTCTAGATCTCAAAGAAAAGGTATAACAAGAACTATACTCATGCGGACTCATACGATGTTCAAGAAGGCAATGTGAATTAACATATACCCACGTAAAAACTATTATAAAACTGGTGACATCGCACAAGATAGTTTGCAGTGGAACATCAGAACTTGTGACAGGTAAATGAATACATAAGAATGTTCTATACCTGTAGGTTAGCTATGTTTTCCATTGTTTCTCCTGGTTTTGAGACATCGAGACCCCTAAAACAAACAAAGGAAAATTCAGAAAACCGTGACTCACACGTGAGGCATCAAATCAAAGGAATCCAAGATTTTGATATTCGGATGACATGCTTACTTCCACTGAATCCTGTTCTTGAGCGTCTTCTCAATCAAACCTATTCCTTCTAACACATTGGTAATATCGTATATCCTTCTCTTTTGTACCTGCATCAACAGAAACATGAGTTAAGATTTGACGGGAAGTAATACATCAAGAGGGCAGTTACGAGTTTGAATACGTCACCTCTAACGTATCAGCTGCTTTGTTCAGATCAAGAATTCCATCCTCTGCTTGTTTTATCAAATTGATAAATTTCTTTGTCAAAAGACCTGAATTAGATTAGATCATTAAAAACAGATTTCTTTTCGAAAATACTTTCAGTCAAACACTAGTTTGTGCAAAATAAATTATTTACCTAGCGAACTATCATACCGACAAGAACCAGCCTGTGCAATGTTATTTCCAGGAGAACCTGCCAAAACAAAAAGATCCTTCTCACTACACTGCAGTTATCTCAGAGCACATAAGTAATTATTTATCATTGGTCTACTAACAGTCGCCTCTGTTGATAGAAAAAATATACAGAACATTTCAGGCCACCACTCACCTGCATTAAAACCAGAAGCTTGTATTCCAGTTTTGTTAGACTTCACAGACCTAGAAGATTTCTCGGCCTTCCCTCCTTTCCCTGTTACAGGTGTTTGCAGAACACCTGCATTCATTTCACTGGGCTCATATATCTGGTTTACCAAATCCGTCAGCTGCCAACAATAAATAAAGATAAACAATTATACAGTTAAATACACCAAATTTGGAAAACCTTTAAACAGATGAACAACAGGAAGCTGACACCACCAAAATAATCCTGAATCAGTAGAGAAGAAACAACTTTTGATTCCAATAAACCTTATCCTACCAGGCATCACACTGTCACTCGGCTGAGTTCAAAAGCATATAAGCAAACCATAGATTCCAAGGGCAACATAGCAACAAAATCTACTCTAAATAGCAAAGTAAATGAGCACCACAAACCCTAGACCAATCAAACTAAAGTAGCCATCCCTACACAATAATTACTTGCAATGCTAAATCCATATAGAGCCCAATCGAAGAGTTTAAACGCCATTTCACCGCCGGAGTCACAAAAATTCTCATCGGAGTTTTATACAATCAAGCCTCAAAATCGAAAATCTTGAATTGTAACGACAGCTTCAAAATTCACAGCCGAAACTGACAGTATACTTACAGAGGGTTTGATAACAATCGCCTCGGAGACCTGATCAGGACCTCCGCGACTCTCCGCCGGTTCAAACCGGTGATACTCTCCCGGGGCAACAAGCGGAGGCTTCATAGAAGCTGCAGAAGGATGATGCTGCCGCTTAGGAGGTTGATGTTGCTCGGGCTCTTGCTGAGAGTCCGACATGGGAGCGAATCTCGAAAATCTCTCAACCGCGAAAACGAAACGGCGAAAGCAAATCTCTGGAAATTCGGATCTCCGACGAGTAGAGATCCGAAGAGGTTTGGGGGAGGCAGATCTGCGGCTGAGGTTGCGGAGAATCGGGGGAAGAGAATGTGAGCAGATCGGCGAAACGAAAAAAAGCGGGAGAGGAGAGGAGAGAAGAAAAAAAAGAAAGAGACGGTGGAAGAAAACGAGGGAATGAGTTGCGTTTGGTTCAGATACTGATGTGGAGGGAAGCGCACGAGTAACATAATCTTTCTTTTTTACTCCCTAACCAACGAATAATCTTTTTGAGATTATCCCCTCCTTTTTGTATATATTTATATATTTTCTGTTTACATATTAGTAAAAAAGTTCCTTCATCAAGTAAATTAATAGTAAAAATTAATGTTGATTTATTATGCTATTACATAGTATAAAAATATTATATAGATAATTTTACAATCAACAGTTTTGCATATATGTTTATGACCAAAATCAGGTTTTCTACCTACTTCATTATTAAATATAATTTGCAAATTTCATTAATCTACATAATTACTGATAAATTAATTTTTAGCATTCAAAATCCATACTTTTTGGTGTGAAATCATTAATAAACACTAGTTTCATAGTCTCCGCGGAGACAATGATGATGCTTGGATGGGATTTTGATGTTTGTTTTGTGAATTTTATTTGTTCGGGTTTTAACCGAAAATGGTCAGGATTGAAATTTGTAAATCTCCCAGCATGATTGAATTGATATAAAAATGATTAGGAATTCATATGCTTTTGATATTTCCATATATTATTTTAGATGATGTTATCGAGTATTTGTGTTATTAGTGCTTTCATGTTCAAGAGTTGTGGTTTATGGTGTTGTTATTATCTAATTAGTAGGTTGTTAGTATATTATTGTTAAATAGTTGAATGACATTAAAAATAAAATGGTTTTTAAGATGTTTACAAATTATACAAAGAAACATACTTTAATGGATAGAAAAGAGAAAGAGAGATCATGCTTGTTTAGGGTTTGTGCGGAATGTTTAGGGGTTAATATTTATTAGTGAATAAAGAATTTTATTTATTAGTGAATATTTTTTTTTTATTTACAGATAAGAATGCTTAACAAATTGAATTGTGTCTGTATTTCCATATTTTATTTCTTGTACGATTTAATCGGATCTTTACGTTATTAACGATTTCATGACCGTAGGTAGTAAAACTTAGGTAGTTGTTAATATAAAACTCTAATATTGGAACGTAAAACAGTTTTTTTTCCAAAAGAAAGTTTATTAGTTTTTTTTTAAATGTGTCATGACATGTTTTTGAAAATATATAATTGTAGTATAGTTTCTTTTAGACAGATTAATAATGATATAATTTCATATAATTATATAGTTGTATGCCTATTTCATTAGTAGTTTTTTTATACTCCCTCTGTTTCATATTAAGTGACGTTTTAGACTTGTGCACACGGATTAAGGAAACAATTAATTTTGCATGTTTTCTGTATAAAAACACAATTACCTATACACCTAACCATATTTCAACCAATAGATTAACAAATAACAGAATAAAATTAATAAATTTTACATTGAAAACTGAAAACGACATTTATTTTGTAACAAATTTTTTTCTCTAAAACGATATTTAATATGAAACGGAGGAAGTATTTGGTAAAAATATTGTGGATAGTTTAAAAATGAGAATGGTGGACTAAAAAGGTTAAAGTGGTATAGGTCTATTTTCAAACACAATGAAAACGTAATAGCTGGGTTTTTAAATGCTTGGGCTTGAAAATCGGTGGGTCTTGAGTCACAATTTAGGTCTGAAACTGGAAAAACGGTTTAATCTCCCTTTTTTCCTCATCATCGACAGCTTCACAAGTTCTTGCGATTTCTGGCCTGATTGCATTTTCAGTGTGTGAGTTTGTAAAATTATAGTTATTCTAAAGCGTCATGGAAAAGAGATATGCTCACCTCAGCTAAGGCTGTCTCTGCCGCATTCCTTGCTCAGTGCTCATTTGTTGCTTTGTTGTTCTCAGAGCCTAAAATAAAAATGTTTGAATTTGTTAATTGAGTTTGACAGTTAAATAAATTGATTATCAAGCTTGATGTGTTTCCCTTATTACCATAGATTTATCTTAAATTTCCAATAGATAAATTTTGAATAAAACATAACTTACAAAAAATACTAACAAACAAAAATCATCAAATAATGAAAGAGAAGACAAAAAAAAAGATAAAGTTCTTTTGGCCAATTAGATCCATTAAACCACAAAATAAACAATAACTATTAAATATACTAAACACATAAACTACATTAAAATTCTAACTAAATTTATATAATAATTAATTAAAAGAAATATTAAACTTTTTGACCAATGAAAAACAGATAAAAGGATAACCTTATGAATTGTTGGATTAATCTAAATCTAAGGGTGCATATTTATTTTTCTCTCTCTTTCTCTCTGCAGACACATATTCCTCATTCTCTTCTCTCTTTTTTTGGTATGAATCTTCTCCTCCTCTTATTTCTTACTATTTTTTTTTCATATTTGATCAACAGAAAACATAAGAAGATGATAATGGAGTTGAAGAATACGAAGATTCGCTGGTGACGAAACTCTGGAGGCTCTCCGGAGACGAATCCACGGCGGAGCTCAAGGTCGACTTCACGCCATCCTCTCACATGTGCTCAAGCTCAACGTCACACCATCTTCGCAATCTCGTCGTCACGCCATCGGCTCGAGTTCGCCGTCAATCTAGCCTAACAGAGAGGAGGAAGATTCTTCCCAAATCTCCATTATTCTTTTTTCATTTCTTGCTCCTTTAATCTGCCGACGCATGGATCTGATATGTTTTTGATGGTGAGATTTAATGTTGTTTTGTGGGTTTGATACCTAGAAGATCTGAAAGCTGAACCGAAGATCTGCATATAATCTAACGGTTTAAAAATCCTACGACAAAAAAAGAAACTACGCAACTGATATCACTGAATATGCCTTCAAATTGAAATATTCAAGTTTTAAGAAGATCTTACCCTTGCTTCTTATATATTTTCATCATTTTATTCTCAGGGCATAATGAAGCAACTGTTTTTGTGCTTCGAACGACATCGGATTTCCTTTTTTCTAGTTCAACTCACTCACGCTGAAATGCACGATAAGTCAAAATTGAACAGTCTGCTGATATTACCGACTTTCGTTGCTCTGTATTCTCCCTGAAGCTGCAACCAGTAGAGGAATCGTTGAGAGTTTTAGAGATGAAGGGTTGCTTTGTTTAAGATGAAGTATATATAAGGAGGATTTAAGGAGGTGTTACGAATCGAAACCATTAATAATGAATTGATTTAAGATGGGGAAATGGAGAAATTGACGAAGAGAAGTTGTTTCTTACTTCCCTGGAAACTCAAGAGTCAAAACCCATTTATCATAACATAATATCAAACCTTTTTATTTTTTGAATAAGCTCATTTATCATTATCATATGACATAATATCAAAACAAAATGAAAAAATAATTTATTTTGAGTGAGACCCATATAATATGGCAGTTGTGTGGTTTAAACCCACAAACTGGCGGACTTAATTAGAAGCCTTAGGGCATGATTATCGGCTGAGACATTTTTTGGTCCTTAAATTTTTATTTTATTTTTTGATTTAAAAAAAAATAAATTAAATGATGAACCAATTGCGGACCGTCACGTGTCAGTGAGGTCCGCAAACAGTTAGGGACAACCCTTGGGATGTTTCTTAATTAGAGACATTTGAGCAAAGTTCTTAGAAAAATATGGTGGGTCCCACACAAAAAACACTAAAGACCAATGTTGGGACTACCAATAATCATGCTCTTAGACCACTTGGTTAAAGTGTATTTTGTTGTTCATAACCATCTTATCAAGACTATGGGTTTTTAAAAAATAAATGCAGGGTCCACAAACCTGGTAACGTGGCGATTGGAGAGCCTTGAAATTGCTTCATTATAATGTTGATTACCGCTGAAATTAGAGAACTTCCACGAGAAAGTTAATAAAGTTATGCAATCTAATTTTTGGGTACAGTTTTATTGTGTTCAGTGCAGTACGAATCTAATTTGCATATCGGGAAAAAGAGCTGTACAGATGGTGGTTGTCAGTAAAAAATGATGTTGGATGAATTGGATTTATTCGTGAGTTTATCAAACTGTCGCATCCGTTACACGCGTTAAGCGTGAGCGATTATCTGTCAAGCATATTATATTTTGCTGAATAATATTCATGTAGCACATATGTAAACAGGATAATACAACAGTTGATACAGTATTTACATATTGATTCCTTATTAAAGGGAGTACTAGATTTTGATCCGCGCTTTCAAAGCGCGGATTTATTTTCCTTTTTTTTCAATTGACAAGTATTTAGCGTCATATTTCATATATTTGTGTTTTATTTTATAAAAGACTTAAACTTTTTATCTTTCTTTATCGTGTTTCATTTTAAATGACTATTTATGTTTAAAAAATTAAACTTTATTTTTTTAATGAATTAAGTTGGTATAACTCTGATGAATTAATTTTATTATGTGGTTAATATTTTAATAAAAATAATTATATACTTTTAATAAAGATTTATACTTTTCAATGAAAAAATCAATTTTTTTTTATGAATGCTTAAATTATAGGGATAATTTGCAAAATACCCTATTTAGGATTTGAAATTTGATAATTAACTTGGACTCAATGGCCCAAAGGAAAAAAAATGTGAGAATTGGATCTGATTTCTTAATCGGCCCAAATGGCCCAAGAGAGATCTGATGTGGATAGTGGGATGGATCCAAAAATAATGGCCCAATATAGATGTGTTATTAATATTACTTGATTGCCCTTAATGAAACATGCAATGTTAATAAAGAAAGAGCAGACTAAGGTAAAAAAGACAATAGGATCCTGCTTTAATAGTATAGATTTACATAATGCTGGTTTCTTTGATTAATGTACTAAGTTTTGGTTTGGTTTATGAATCATCTTTTATTGGTTATAGAGAAATATCGAACCAGTAATTACATAATCAAACCGGTAATCCCTTGGAACAGGCTAAACCATAAAGCCTCTACACTCTAGTTTGAATTTATCTCACAATTGGTAACTTTAATAATAAAATGATAGGCTGACCAAGAACCACAGATGAACACTGGTGGAATCTTGACCCAAAAAATTCATCACTAAGAATCCAATTAAATGCAACTCATGGAATTTTTGGCATTGATAGAGATGAACATGGTATTACTTATGTGGATTTGAACCACCAAGACAACCAACCGAGTCTATATAGGGAACAGTTGTTATATGAATTCAGACACTTAAATCTCATTTGGCTGCTACGAATTTTCAAACACACAAGCTCAGGTATGAGTAAGCAAAAGAGACACTGAGACTTTGAAAGCTTGACATGATTTCAGGTATATTAGGAAACTAGAAGCTTATTTTAATTTATCTATGGAAGAAGAACAAATAAAAGAAGCCCATAGACAAATTGGAAAAAAAAATAACATGAAGATTAGGAAATTAGAAGCTTATTTTAGAAGCGGTGTATATGCAGCATTTGATGGGAATAGAAGGAGTCATGGTGGATCATGTGGAATAGATAACAGAGGCTGTGAGGGAGATGATGAAGCCATCCAATAGAGATGATACTAAGCCAAAGCCAAACTTCTCTGAGAGAGAGCTCTCCTTTCGTCTCAAGCTCATTCCGGAGTTGATACAACACTGAACTCTTAACTCAGTTAGTTACATATTAGGATATGTTGTTTTCCCAAAAACTGACAATGTGGGGATGGATGCTACTATCGTGAGAGCCCAAATGTTATAGATTGATATCAGTACTACCATCACCAAGTTACACTTTTGATTGATGAATTTAATTGTGTAAAAAAAAAATATTCAAAATGTGTAATGCAAGAATGACATTTAATCTTCTCATTGTTCTCATGGGGTCACAGTTTGCATCTTATATCTCCAGCTTCATCATAACTGGGAACCAATGTCAGTTGGATTCACATCTTCAGCATCGAAGGCCATTGGAAAAGGAGTATTTCAGTGTTTGTAGAAACGGTACAATGAAAGAACTATCTATAATATTAAATAAATTAGATAATCATAATAAAATATCTATAAATATTTTAGTTTAATTCTGGGTGTTTTTAAAATTATCAATTTTTAACAAAATAAGTTAACGAAGTTAATCACCGTGTATATTCTCTGTTAAGTTCATATAATGTCGTTTTGAAATTAAAATGTTGTTCCTCAAGAAAATTGAACCAATGACCAAAACTACACTTGTTGTAAAGCTAAACCACTATACCACTTACAATTCCGTTAACTTTAATAAATACTAATAATTATTATTATTAGACTTCCTAATCATCTTCTCCCAACCAAAATCTCTATTTATTTCTGAATCTAAAAATTACATAATTTAATTTGCTTGGGTGACAAATCGAATGAATTGTTCTTTGTTACAAGACGAAATATAAGTCTAGTTTGTTTTTATTTTCTCAAATCGATCCCTCCTTGTATATAGAGAAATGAGAGAGACCTCGTCAAGTGGTCTTTCATGGTGGCCTATGGTACTCTTTGCTTCGTTTGTCCTACATTTCGTCCTAGGTTCTTCTTCTCCAACATAATTTTAGATCTAGAAATAAATTAGGAATTTAAGTTGGGAGAAGATGATTTGAGGTTGACTTATTCTTGGGTTCACCAACCAATAGGATTGTGTTATTTCATATTCGATATCTTTTAAAAAAGGAAACAAAATATTGTCAAATTATATTATCTTTTTAAAATTAAAAGATAAACAGAAATAAATAAAAAATAGTAATAATTACAAAAAAAATATTTTTAACGTCGTCAGCAAAACATTAAACCCTAAATCCTAATCCCTAAACCCTAAATCCTAAACCTTAAACCTTTGGGTAAACCCGAAACTCTAGGATAAATCTTAAACTCTAAGATAAATCTTAAATTCTAAGATAAATCTTAAACTCTAAATCAAAATCACTAAACACTAAAACACTCAAGGATTTAGGGTTTAGGATTTAGGGTTTAGAGTTTTAGGGTTTAGTGTTTTTATTTAGAGTTTAGGATTTATCCAATGGTTTACCCAAGGGTTTAGAGTTTACCCAAGGGTTTAAGGTTTACCCAAGGGTTTAGGGTTTATGATTTAGGGTTTAGGGATTAGGATTTAGTGTTTAGGGATTAGGATTTAGGGTTTAGTGTTTTGCTGACGACGTTAAAAATATTTTTTTAATTCTTTTTTCTGTAGGTGCTATTTTTTTTTCTTTTTTTTTATTTTAAAAATATAATATAACTTGATAATATTTTGTTTCTTTTTTTAAAAGATATCGAATTTGAAATAATGAAATCTTTTGGCTGGTGAATGTAGAAGTTCACCCTAGGGGGTGAACCCAAGAATAACTCTTTGAGATTTAACAATAATTTATCAAAGTTAGCATAACAAGTGGTTTAGCTACAGAACAAGTGTAGCTTTGGTCATGGGTCCAATTCTATTGAAGAACAGTTTTTTTTTTTAATTTCAAAACGACGTATGAACATAACAGGGATTATACACAGAGATAACCCCATAATTATTCTAATGACGTTTTAAAAATGGTTTAGTCAAAATATATTAGAAACTAAAACGGCCAATCATGATAAGTTGAAGTTTTAAATGGTACACGAAAAAGTTCATGTTTTTTTTTCAACCAAATTTGAAAGTTGTTAATAAACTGGTTAAACCATGTAACACACAGACCCTCTAGTTTGATTTTATCTCACATTTAGAAAATTTATTAATAAAATGATAGGTTGACCAAGAAACACAGATGAACCACTAGTGAAATGTTGACCCCAAAAAAATCCACCACTTTTGAAAAATATTAAACCATTTGCACTCCTTAGAATCCAATTGACAACCAACTGAACCAAGGGATATTTGTTATCTCAGTTCAGACACTCATATCTCATTTGGTAGCGTTACATGGACAAACCAAACTCCTCTACTTCGTTGGTAGTGTTGCTGAGATTGACAGATTTGGTTCCATGTTTGTTAACTTGAACAAGTGATAGCAGACCAAAAATAGACATGTATTTTTTTCACAGCGGTCCTCGATCTATCAGCCCGCTGTATCTAATTGAAGGCAAGACTACGGTGTCAGCCATTTGGTCCCGGTTTGACACTCTAAGATCAACTATGACTATTTAACCACATGCTTAATCCCATTTTATTTAATTAAAAACGTTTTAAATTAGAAACTAAAAATAGAAATAAAGAAAATAAACTAAACCTAATGCCAATAACTATATCAAAGATCGCGGAGAGACTCAATATCTAAACCGAATTCAAGTTATCCCGGAGTGAATATCCACATCGTCGCATACCTCCGAGCAACGAACCAAACACGTTCCCCGCCGAATCCGTAGTAAACTTCACCGGAATACCGCTGCAAATCACCGACAAGAACCCATGTGCAAATTCCGCCTTCAACCCTACGACACTCTCCACACGATAATCCCAAACCACGCTGCCGTTAACTCCCGACGTCACCACATGTTTGAAGTCGACAATTGTTACCGGCTCATCATTCTTCTCGGTGGTAACAAGTCTCCCGAAATCATCCAGCGACGGAGATACCTGGGAGATAACCTCGTCGCCACGAAGGAGACGCGACGTGACTGTATGGAGAGAGAGTTTACATCTGGTGACTGGACTCTTCGCAACCAAACCGGTTCTCCAATCAGCGGTTGAAACGTTTGCTGCGTTTGTGACGTTTGAGACGGAGACGGAGACGGAGTGAGCAAAAAGCTCTATGTAACAAGCAGATTTGCCTAGGACAAGATGATACAAAAGGACCATACCTCCAAAGATAAGAGTGATAACGAGTATGAAAATAATGCTATAGAAGTAGGTAGCGCAGCAATATCCTAGAGTAACCTCGACGGGACCATCGTCTCGGCCGCCTGAATCGGTGGTTGAAGCTTGCCCTCTAGACGTGTACATGTTAAAATTCTTATACACTTTGTGAAAATATATACTTTATTAAAGAATGCATGTATATATCGAAAGCTGGATTAATACTTTTTATTTAAGGTTTTTCATAGTAGGATAAATCTCGTATTGTTGATAAATGTCACACAGCAAATATAACGGATTTAAGAGCATCGTTATTATATAATAAAGTATATTTTTATTTTATATATTTAAAATAGAATGAAGAAAACCAATAAGAAGACAATTTTCTTTAGATTCTCTTAACAGCAAGAGAAAATATCTCCCATTTTCGTTCATTATCTCATTACTTCTCTTTTTTCTTCTGTTTTATTATTATTTTTATGATAGATTTAGTTAGAACATGTCGATAAAGGTGACGTAATATCTTGTCTATGTACTTAGACTGACTTAATATAAATAAAAATACATAGTGGTCTATAAGATTTTGTGAAATGAATTTACTTCTCAACTGGAAGATGGTGTTAACACCTAAAGAATGATCAGCTTTCTCTATACATGGAAGAATTCAACCGCAGTAAAACTTTTTTTTTTGATTTCCGGATCAAATATATTCCAAAATCACTTTAGCGGACAAAATTGCACGTGGTGCGAGAAGTTCTCTTTCAGCTATGTTTTATGTCGATTATATCCTACTGATTTGGCTTGTTGAACCGGTTGGATCAGCTTGGTAGTTTCTAGATGTTGTTGTCAAAATAAAATAAAGTTTATGTTACTTTGTGAAAGGTAAAACTGTTGAGGCTTCAATGAATATAAAATGTGATTTTTGTTATAAGATAAACTTTGAAATGATCCTCCACCCCTTTACCAACTCAAGCACTATGATCATCTACTCATCAAGCACTATGATCACCCACTCATTTACCAAATCAAGCACCATCTTTGATATTTTATGCATTGTTGTTCACTATAAATACCATCACTCATCTCACTCTTTTGTACACCATTACATCTTCTTCTTCTTACTTATAATAAACTCTCTCACTTATAGTAGTGTTATTTGCTTCCTACGGGTATTAAATTCTACTCTTATTTAAATTT
>NC_027750.1:5336998-5365669 GCF_000695525.1 Brassica oleracea var. oleracea | reverse complement strand
TGTTATAAGATAAACTTTGAAATGATCCTCCACCCCTTTACCAACTCAAGCACTATGATCATCTACTCATCAAGCACTATGATCACCCACTCATTTACCAAATCAAGCACCATCTTTGATATTTTATGCATTGTTGTTCACTATAAATACCATCACTCATCTCACTCTTTTGTACACCATTACATCTTCTTCTTCTTACTTATAATAAACTCTCTCACTTATAGTAGTGTTATTTACTTCCTACGGGTATTAAATTCTACTCTTATTTAAATTTTTCGATACTATAAATTATAAGTTATTTCATAACAATTTTCTTATATTTAATGTTTTTCCTAGTACGGTAGTTATCCAATTTTGTTAATAAAGATCTTAAAGCAACTTTAATAGCATTCTCTATGAGAATATCTCACTGACTATTCTACTATTCCAGTTGACAAGTTGTGAATGGTTCTTTCTATTAAAAATATTAAAAAAAACAATTACTTATTTTATGTTATATTTAAAAATTAATTAACAAGCTGTTTAAAAAAAACTTAAAATGAGAAGTTCACCAATAGGTTAATTTTAGATAAAATTGATAAACTGATATATGGGAAGGAGAAGAAATAAAACAAAACGTATGGACTAATTCATAACAGAAAATAAAACAAAAGGATGAACAAAAAAAAAACTAGAAGCCTAATCGATTTATTCAATTGTACCTCGATGAACAATTAAAGAAAACAACTTCAAATCTGTAAAAGAGGAGTCGCATATAATCTTCTCACGGCCCCGAGTAAGATTTTGGCACCGTATATTAAACTCTCCAGCTTTATCATAATCCTGGTAACGCTTATGCTTCGCCACGAGTTTAATGTCAAGATCTTCCGAAACGATGTCACTTCGATTTCCCTCCTCAGCAACGAAAGACAAAGAGAAAGCCGTGCGATCTCTAGAAACACGTCGACTAGTGATGTTCAAAACGGCGACGTTTCGTGAACCTAGACTTACGGAGGCGTCATCGCCGTCGTAGTAGATAGAATACCTCGACCTCGGGATTTTCACGAGAAAATCGCCTTGCCACGTGGTGGAGGAGACGGCGAAGGACTGGAGGGAGATTTTGGCGTGGATGTGAGCATCGTCGATGAACGAAAAGATTAAGAACACGAGGACGATGGTGAAGAAGCCGCCGCAGCAAGGTGCACACATCACCGCCATCTCCTTTGAAGTGGATTCACGTTCACTAATTGGCGGTACAGTCATCATTGGTCGTGACCACCATGGACGAGGAGCGACGGAGGACGATGGCGTTGTGTCAAAGTTGGCTTGGTAAGCCATGTTTCTTTTTTTTTTTGTTGGTTTGGACTTTGGAGAGAATAATGAGATATGATGTTATCTCTCACTTTTTATATATTATATTTATCTTATTTTATGGTGGATAAAGAAAGTTTGTTCGATAAAAAAGAGGGAGATAATTACTTAAATTAATTATCTATCTTATATAATAACTCAGTTGAGCCTCACCTGAGTCTGACATGTCAGCACTCCTCTATCTGACACACCAGCCAAATGAACTACTTTCTAAATTTACGTTTTCTCACTTGTGTACCAATAGTTACTAAGATTGATTACAAATGTTAAACGTTCAACTCTCACATTTACTTTCTTCTTAATCTGAAAGGCCATTAAAACATTGATATTTTCCAATCCCATGTTTGACTATTCAAAATGGGCATCTTCCATTTGTCTATAAAACACGTTTTTGACTATTTTCCAACATCACTCAAAAATGAGAGAATTTCAGTGGTCTTCGCTCAAGTAAGAACAGAGTTGGCCTTAGATGTCTTTTTTGTGCTACGCCTTGGATGTCTTTAACGTTCGTATTTTCACTGTGGCAAGTGCAAACACGAGCGTATCTCATATGTGGGAAACCGAATGGTTTGAGTGACAATAATCACATTTTGTTGACCCGATGGTCAAAAGCTTCGTTGTGGTTAACCCTCGAGAAGGTTACAAAGAAGCAGTTACGTTGCTGTTGTCCCCAATCGTTGAATCATTCAGCTGGTGGCGACTAAAGACTATGCGAATTCTCTAAGGACTCGCAAAGTTGGAGATTCTTCTTGGAAAACATGATGGTTTACATTCATCATGAAAGATGAATATATTCAGTAGTTGACTAATCCATATATCCAGAATGTTTATGGATAAACTTGTATCTATTGTTGTAACTTTCAAGAGCCTAAAAAATGTAAGGGTTGTTATTTGATTTCAGGTTAATGAAAAAGACATAAAAGCATTAAGGGTTCTGTTCTTGTTACAGAAATACTCTAATATATATATATATATATATATATATATATATATATATTTTAAGGGTTCTTTTCTTTTTACAGAAATACCGTAATATTTATCTATACTATTAAAATAGAAGTCATGACTTCTTTCATGCGTGATATTTTAAGTGGATCATCCCTAGAAAGTTGTTTATATTTTTTTTTTTGTATTTTCATGATAAAATCCTAACAACCTATTTACTTCTTTTTTTATTCCATCAAAATAGTATAAGATATCCGTAATTTCAAAAATATAATATTTCATCAATATATAATTATATTTGCATATAACCATTTATAATATACTCAATAATAATAACATTTAATTATTCTAGAGTTTATACTTGTATATGATCTAATTAATAATAATAATAGCATTTATTATGCAAATACAATAATGTTAGAATTTTACCTTGCAAATAATAAAATCGAATCAAATATTAAAAAACCTAACACTATTGTATTTGCATAATAAATGTTATTATTATTAATTATATTATACATGTATCAATATTTATATAGGTATTTTGTTAACAAACATGTATTGATAAATATATAATATTTAAAAAAAACAATACTATAGATTCAGCCATATACTGTTTTTATAATAAATCGTTTAATATATATATATAATGTAGTGATAAATTTTTCATGCGTGATTTTTTAATTGTGGACTATTCTTCGAAATTTTATCAACTTTTACATAAATTAGTTATAATATTTTATCTTTCTATTTGAATACAAATAAATATTTTTTTTATATTTTCTAACTAAAAGAAAAACCAAAACATAATAGATAAAAATAAATATTTAATTTCTCTTAATATGTGTGAACAACCTTAAACAACCTTAAATTTTTTTTTGTGTTGTATCTCTTTGTTGCAGTGTGGAGTGAGTTGGTTTGCTCATGTTGTTTGTTTGTATGTATCTTTGATGTAATATTGGCATGATCTGCGTTCCAGTTTTCACTTGCATTCCAATTTTTCTTCAGTTTCTTTAGGATACTAAACCGGATAAATAAATATGGAAAAATTGATTAGAACTGAAATTAAGCATGTATAGTAATATATGATTTGGTTTTAGCTACTACTATTGACCTTTTAGAATTGTGTATAGTGTATACAATTTAAAAAAATATTAATTTCTTTTTTACTATTTAAACAGAGACATCATTAAAAATTCATTAATCACAATTCAACCAATAATAAAATAAAACTTTATAATATAAAAAATCTATTACATTAAATTATTAAATTTTAAGTAAAAATAAAACATCATCTAACTTAGTATGCACAAAAAGTACTATTTGTATTATGGAACTTTATTTTATTATTGGTCGAACAAAAATCTGCGTTAAAATTACTGATAATCTCGTTAAACCAAAACTAACCGAAAAAACAAATAAAAACCAGAAGAACCACCAACTCGGACGGATCCAAGGCACAACTTCTCCATCTACTTCTACCACATCTATCTTCACTAGGAGTATCGGTTTTCAGCTGCGGAGAAGCTTATCTCGTTTTTACCTCAGTTTGCAGTACAGTTTGCATTAGTCTTTTGCTTCTATCAAGATTTTGTGTTCTGTATCTTTTTCCGAACCGTTGCATTTGTTGCTTTCAATAAGGTATTATATGATGCATTATTTTACTCGCAACCTTCTGGTTTTGATGTAATGCTTGATTGTTCCTTTTGGCCCTAGGTGATAAACGTGCATTAAAGTTTTCAATAGAATTTAAGGTCAAACTATATGAAAATTAAAATATTTATTTGTATGATTTATTAAAAGACAGATAAATAATTAAAAAAAAATCAGTTTTGATAGCAAATTACAAATAAACCGGTTTTTATCCATCGGATTTAAAGATTTGAATATGTTTTTGGTTAAATCCGATCCGATAGGTTCGGGTTTGAAAACACTGTTTTAAACCGATGAGACAATTTTCAAAACCGGTTCCAATCAATTTCCTTAGTTCCCAACTTTATTCGGACAACTCAGAGTTAGAAACAGAGAGGGAGACCTAAAAAGCTATGGAGAAGAAACTGGAAATCGAAGACGAACCAAATTGGAGCGAGCGAGTTGAGGATCTTATCGCATCCGGAGACGTCACGGCGGCGATCTTGTTTCTCGAGTCTTTAACGACCAATCTCCAGTCGCGGATCGGTTCTTCTTCTTCATCAGCCTCAACGGAGTTGGGGCTTCAGTTATCAGCCGCTCTAACCCAATTGGCGAATCTCTACTCTTCTCAGGGTCTCTCCCTCAAATCCGATGAGCTTCTCGCTCGCTCTTCCCTCGTAAAGCAACGTGCTTTAGATTCCGATCTTGCCTCTTCAAGGTATTAACTGCTATTTGATTTATCTAGAAATTAGAGAAGATTGTGTAAAACGTGTCGATGAGATCGAAAGCTAGAAACTTTGTATGCTTCATCGATCTTAGGGTTCATAATATATGATTGCAGAGGTTCCTGCGATGCAGAGAATCAAACGAAGACTAGTGGTTCGTCTAGTGAGTGCCCCTTGAATCCCACAAAGGATGATTCTTCAGATGACGGTATGTTTCGTAAAAAATCTATACATTTTTGAGGTAACGTAATGTGTGAGATTGTTCATTTATCATGCTACATTTGCAGATTGGGAAGCTCTTGCAGATCGTGAGCCGAGTACGTTACTCTCTGTAGACGAGTTACCTCAGATATCAAAGCTTTCTGTTGAAGAACCTAAATTTGAAGGACCTAAGAGGCGTGGAAGGGGAACTTTTACGTATAACAAGGATGTGATGTACAGTGAATCGAGGTTTGAAGATTCAGGAGATAACGATATGTCTCGTGGTGGCTCAGAGAAGGCTGATGAATCACTGAAAGGTAAAGCCATATTGCTTCTTAAATGTTTTACTGGTTTTTAAGCACAATGCTTGAGTTTCTTTCTTGGTATAAAATTGCAGCCAAGTATGGCACACGACATGTCCTTGTACTTGCTGATTTCTCTCCAAATTTGAGGACTACTGATCTGGAGAGGCTTTTTGTGGACTTCAAAGACAGTGGATTCCTCATTCGTTGGGTTAATGATACAACAGCACTTGCAGTCTTCAAAACTCCTTCAACTGGTACTTATATCTAATTTGATTTTTCTCCATTCATTAGGTAGACTTTTGTGTTCTTAAACATTTAAAATTGATAGCTTAGGTTTAGTTTCTCGACAGTTTTTTTTTTTTTTTTTTGCTTAAACTTTGGTTAGTATCTTGACAGTTAATACTCAAATGTAAAGTTCTGCTCTTTGTTACTAACTGAGTTTACAAATGGGATTAGAGTTTATCCTAAGACGCTAACTCGATGTGGTTTTGATGATTGGTACAGCGCAAGAGGCTTGCAAAAGTGTTCAGTGTTCGTTCACCATACGTGTTCTCGATGATCATGATTCTCTTTTGGGCTCGATATCTGGAAAAGGTAACCCACTCTTCTTCTTTCTTCTGCCCATTGTTATCATTCTTCCTTAACTTCGCTTGGTCAAGCTGGCTTATTGATGAAACAATCAAAACACATGTTACTTGTTGTCTCTTATGTGTGACCATATTTTATGATCAAATCTACTTTCAGATTTGGAACCACCGTCTCAAAGACCAAAGACATCAGCGAGAACAGCACAACGGTTGATAGCTCACAGCATGGGGCTGAAGCTACCGGCTTCTGGATTCGGGTCTAAAGAGCTTCGAGACCAAGAAGCTGCCAGGAAAAGCAGGATTGTCTCCAGGCAGAAGCAAAGGGATGATGCTTGGGGAGATGACTGACATTGGCCGGGCCGTATGGTTCGGTTTGCTTAAGTTTTATGGCTTACCAGCTTTATCATTCGTGTGTGCTTAGTGGTGGTGTATACATACTGATTACAAGCCTCAGTCTTCACTTGAGTTGATTATTTCATTAAGGCATTTGTTTGTAATGTTTTTGTGTGTTGAATTGAATCATTTGGAAAGTGCTTAATGGCATCAGCAACACCAAGTCTTGATATGCATTGATGTCCCACAAATTGTACTTTTTTTCTTATCTACTTTATATTTTCACCCATCTTTCTATTCCATTATCAGCTTGGTGTTGAGACGCTCAGTTGTGTATACCCCTTATATATTAAAATAGAAACGTTTTAAAGTTATAATTTTGCGTAGTATGCTACATTTTAACCTTTTAAAGTTATAATTTTGCGTAGTATGCTACGTTTTTTGTTAACATAGTTGAGTAGGTTTTGCTAATACTCAAAGCTAAAGTTGTGCCCTTTGTTGCTAACTGAGTGGACATATCAGAAGTCTGATTCAGACTATAGCTTATCCCTAAGACCCAAACTTGATGTGGTTTTGATGATTGGAACAGCTCAAAGAGGCTTGCAAAAGTGTTCAGTGTTCTATCACCATACGTGTTCTCGATGATCACGATTCTCTTTTGGGCTCAATATCTGGAAAAGGTAATCCACTCTTCTTTTTTCTGCCATGGTTATCATTCTTCTTTAATTCGCTTGGTCAAGCTGGCTTATTGATGAACGAAACAATCAAAACACATGTTGCTTGTGTCTCTTATGGGTGGTCATGTTATGCTCAAATCTACTTCAGATTTGGAACCACGGTCTCAAAGACCAAAGACATCAGCGAGAACAGCACAACGGTTGATAGCTCACAGTATGGGGTTGAAGCTACCGGCTTCTGGATTCGGGTCTAAAGAGCTACGAGACCAAGAAGCTGCCAGGAAAAGCAGGATTGTCTCCAGGCATAAGCAAAGGGACGATGCTTGGGGAGATGACTGACATTGGCCGTTTGCCTAAGTTGTATGGCTTACCGGCTTTTATCATGTGTATGTGCTGATTGGTGTATACATACAGATTACAAGCCTCAGTCTTCACTTGAGTTGATTATTTCATTATGGCATTTGTTTGTAATGCTTTTGTGTGTTGAATTGAATCGTTTGGAAAGTGGTTAATGGCATCAGCAACACCAAGTCTTTGATCCATTGTTGTCCCAAATATCATATTTGTTTGATCTACTTCACATTTTCCCCATACAACAAGTCTTGATATATTCACGTTAATAAAAAACGAGTAAAATTGTTTTAAAGCCTTTTTTTGTTTTAACAGAGAATTTATAAAGCAATAAATAAATTATCAATCGACTTGAATTTCTAAATAGTTATGATTTGAACGGAATCAAAGATGGGCCATCCCATTGTAAAAAAAAATTAATACCAACATACAATTGGTTAGAGAAAAAAAGAAACAAGAAAACATGGGTGTGACCGATCACCAAACAATCAAACATTATTATATTTTCTTTACAAAAGGTTAAACAACAAAGCGATGTCTCGTCAAGGAAAGAGATTACATTCTCCTTAACTACAAAGAAACCCTCAACAAATTGTACGGACAATCAGATATAACGCACTGTTTTGTCCGTACTTTGAGCTTTGCCTAAACTCTTCATTCTCCAGTCTTGTTTCTCACTTTTATTTTGCATAACCAAAATTAGAGAAAACGGTAAACTAGAAAACGGTAAACTCTTGCAATCAGCTAACAATGGAAATATAAATAGTCTGGTGCGAAGACTATATGAGCATCCAATTGAATATTGTTGTTTAACTTCTATTCCTGAAAAATATTTAAAATTACCAAAGCTGATGTGAAACTACTTGCTTGTTGCAACTTGCCTTGCGTGTGGTAAGGTGCAGTCTGATCATTTTTTCTTTATTCTAAAAAAAAAAAACTGAATTACAAATAAGTTGTAACCACATATACAAAATATATTTATAACCATGAAAGCTGCTTTTTTCATCTTTTGATGTATGGCTAGTCTCATGAATCGGTGCCTTCTGAATCCTTATTGTTGTCGGCCACCTTTATATATCTTTTCCTATTGGTTTCACTACGCAGCATCTTAATTACTGTGATTCGCTGACATTTCGTTACAAGCTTGACGGTGAGCATTTCGTTACAAGCTTGACGGTGAGCATGTTCCTTGACAACCTAGCTACTGAGGATATTTAGAAGACCCGCAATGGTGTTATTCAAAGATGAGTCCTTAAAAAAAGTGTATTTTGATTTATTAAGTATTATTTTTTTTTTCAGATAAAAAAATATATATCAACCAATCGCGGATCGTCACATGTCGATATTTAGAACACCCGCAATGGTGTTATTCAAAAAGGAGTCCTTAAAAAAAGTGTATTTTGATTTATTAAGTATTATTTTTTTTTTCAAATAAAAAAAAATATATCAACCAATCGCGGATCGCCACATGTCGTGGGGACCGCAAATAGTGCAAGGATTCACTAATAAAGAATTTTTATTTAAAAATTTTAAGGATTGAATCATTAGTTTTTGGTAAGATCCACTGATTATTTAATTATTTTTTTTCGAAGGATTCTCACTTAAAGACTCTCATTGCGGATGCTCTAAGTGATCCAATATACGTACACAGTCAATTATGTAAATATGACTAACTTATGTTCTTGATTTTAGACGAGAGACCACTATATATGCTACCATACACTCCTATATTGAAATGTTAGTTGTGTAAAAATTGCAATAATATGCGAAGAACAAGGTACCAAAATTTAAATCTTACAACCATCGGGCTAAATCGTGCAAGATAGTGAAGTTAATTCTCAAGAATGTCGTATGTAGAGTACATATACAATCCATAACACGTGACATACAAAAATGGCAAATAATTTGGGATCGACAAGACTCACGTGGGAAAGAATTACATTCAGAGACTGTTTATAAGTTTATTTTACATTTTGAGGCAGTTTGTGCTACTAGGGTAGTTTTTCTTAACCAATCTCACTTCTTAGTTATAAACTAACTAAATAAGCTTATAACTAAATGATATCACCTCAACTAATTTAATATCTCACTTTTGTCGAATCTATTCACGGTTCTTCATAGCAAACAAAAGGAAGTGGGTCTCATGTTCTTCCTCTTGAGTTCCTTATTTTTTTTTGTAAAATGAATGTTGTTTTTTTCTGATTTTTTTTTTTGAAGAAAATATGTATATAATCAGTGTTTTTATTATTCAATCTATTTTTTGAGATATGTCAAGCTATATTTTTGATGGAACAAATCGTTCAACAAATCAGAAACAAAAAAACCACTTTAGTTTGAACTTTTAAGATTAAAGCCATGAATTAGGATTGAAAGCTATCACATCTGGGTAAAAATACATAAAAAACAAGTTGAGAATGTAAAGAATTGTGGAAAATAGGCGAGATAGGCGGAGATTAGGGTTTCTGGTCGACAATGGGTAAGGAAGAAAATGAGGTTATTTTCGTAATTTTGCAACATTAATGAAAAAAAAGTCGTGTGTACATTACATTCAAACTGTACATGTGTACACCTCATTTTGTATTATACATCAGAGTGATTGTGTACACTTTTTTGTCTTTTTGTAGGTTTTTTATCTAAATAACTAAGCCATTGCGACTTCATGAACTCAAGATAATGTTAACTCAATGTACGTGTGAATTTTTTTACCTTCATCCAATGTACACACAGGATCGGGGCATTTTTGATATATGACTGAACCCAAATATCATCCTTCACACCTTGTTTAAGAGCTTCTAATTAGTGTGTGTGTTTTCATGCTAGTTTCATGTGTACATCAACTTCATAATGTACATATGTACATTAATTTCAAAGTGTACATGTGTACATTAACTTCAAACTGAACATGTGTCCGTTTACATATGTTTTTTAAACTACATGTGTACACTTACATATGTTCTTTAAACTCTTAAATTCAACCAAATTTCACCATACTTTCATACAAGAGTAAATGTATCTAACGAACTATCAGGTGTACATGTGAATTCTTGCTCATATATCTAAAAAACTATCTGGTTTCTACGTATTATTGTACAAGTTTATTGATGTACATGTACATATGGATAATAATAAATTTGTGTACATAGTATATTGTACACATTAAATAGCTTTTAAAGTTACAATTTGGCACATACCTCATATATTCCTTACCCCAAAGAAAAATATGTTTAATGACAGATTAATTTTGATGAAAATTAATTTTGTTTTAAGAAAGTAAGATTTTAAGATTTTTTTTCTTATTATATACAGATAGATTTTCTAAATATAATTGTATTTTTAATATGCATGAATACTCTAGAAATTTTTTCTTTCGGAAACGGATGAAGTATTTTACAAATTAGGTAAAATGAGTATTTTAATTTTTTACGCACAAAAGTGGGGTTTTTGATTAAGTTGCAAAATAAGATTTATGGTCCCCACAAAAAAACAATATATGGTTTTGGTGAAATTTTTTACAGTGGACATGTGAATAATTTTCCAAATTGTGGTATCATATTTGCTTTAAAAGAAAAGTCGTATGTACATTATATTCAAACTGTACATGTGTACACATAAGTTGTATTATACATAAAAATAATTGTGTACACAATTTTTGTTTTTTTTAAGGTTTTCTATCTAAATAACTAAATCTTAGTCAAATATAATGTAAATGTGAATCGTTGTACATGTGTACAATGAAATTATGGTATAAGGTATCATGTACATATAAATACATACATATAGCATTACAACAACATACACAAGAAACAAGAAATGATTCATTCTTTAGGGGAGGACAAAGACCTACTACAAAACCAGATTTATGTTACTCATTCTCCGCAAAACATTGTGGACAAACAACAAACTAATCACACAATGAAATACTAAATTGATGAAATACTAACTTGATTATATCCCGATATTAGATATATAGAAAATAGTCTACGGCTTTGATACTAAATAGGTGCTTTAGTCTGGTGGTTATGATGGTTATGCTTTACATCCTGCACGCCGGTTCGACGCGCATAGGCAATGTGTTTGTCTTCTTTTTAATGTTTTCTTTAATAAGTGGCATTTTCGTAATTTTATCATCTTCTTCCTAAATTAATTAGGGTTTTCTGCAATTTCTCTCTACAGCCGCTAGCCATTATTTTTCCATTATTCATCACTTTTTTTTTTCATTTTCCATGTTTATTATATCTCAGGCTTGTAAAAATTTCATTTACAACTCTATTTCAAACTTCTAAACTCAGAAAATTATCTTTTTTTCTAATTTGCCCAACTCAGTGGCCGAATTGAAACAAAACACCACAGCCACAACGACTCCAGATGGCCACAGCGGTGAAGATGAGCGTAGCGGAGTGATCCGGAGGTGATTTGTTGACGACGACTAAGGCAGCAACAAGGAGACCTCGAGTTCAATTTATGTGTCTCAGTTTTCATTTACAAACGCTTCACATGAGACTTGAGCAAGAACAGAGAGCGTGGTGGTTTGGTGCTCACGAGCATATCTTAATTTGGTGGCTATTGAAAAAAATTGCTATAAACAAAACTGGAGAAAAAATTGTGAGAAGATAAGAGAAGTGGATCCTCTTAAATGATACTTTAGTTATGTTGGTTAGAAGAGAAAATCTGTACTATTAAAGCAGGATCCTATTGTTTTTTTACCTTAGCCTGCCATTTCTTTATTAACATTGCATGTTTCATTAAGGACAATCAAGTAATATTAATAACACATCTATATTGGGCCATTATTTTCGGATCCAGCCCACTATCCACATCAGATCTCTCTTGGGCCATTTGGGCCGATTAAGAAATCAGATCCAATTCTCACATTTTTTTTCCTTTGGGCCATTGAGTCCAAGTTCAAATAATTTTTTTTTTCAATCATTCTTAATTAATTTTTTTTCTTTTCTTAATATAATTTAAGCATTCATAAAAAAAAATTGATTTTTTCATTGAAAAGTATAAATCTTTATTAAAAGTATATAATTATTTTTATTAAATATATTAACCACATAATAAAATTAATTCATCAGAGTTATACCAACTTAATTCATTAAAAAAATAAAGTTTAATTTTTTAAACATAAATAGTCATTTAAAATGAAACACGATAAAGAAAGATAAAAAGTTTAAGTCTTTTATAAAATAAAACACAAATATATGAAATATGACGCTAAATATTTGTCAATTGAAAAAAAAAGAAAATAAATCCGCGCTTTGAAAGCGTGGATCAAAATCTAATAATGAATTAAAGAAAGTGTCTGAGGAGCACAAACTGTCTTTTATTGTAATTAAAACTCAGAAACTGACCCTGAATGTAAAATGAATGTAAAAAACTCTATATCTTAAACGTTACTCTACGGATCTGCATGAGATCATATCCTTGTTTTATTGGATGGTCGAGAGCTGTAGTAAAGTGATAATATCATTTCTTTAATATTTCTTCTTCTCAAAGAGATAATAACGAATATTAAGATGAAAAAAAAAAAAAAAAAAAAAAAAAAAGATGAAGGTCCTTCAGTTTGTACACCATATATCATATGTTTGTGGCTGGCTACGTACGTTGTGTTCGCTCCTTTCATTTCACTTCCAATGATTCCTCCAATTGGAATCACACCGCCATTGGAACGGTCGCTCAAAAGGCTTACTAGACTATGCATGGTTCACATAACTATTTACATTACGCTATGACCTTAGGTTACTAATTAGAGTTTTTATATACCAAAATGTGCGTTATATATAGGTATATTTTGGTAAAGAAAATGCACTAGCGGCTGCTTAATTAACAAATGAGATGCTTTTATATGTTTACAACCATGTACTACAAATTTACAAGGGTGACTATTTCAATTAACTTTTAGCTGGCCTACACTAACTTGGACGTGTTAACTCATGCCATTTGGCACACTTGGCATCCTCCAATTCGTCAAATTTGCTACGTTGAAATGGACAAAACATGATAGAAACATTCCATCCAAAAGAAGAAAAATTCTCCCCATCTTCTTTGCTTTTCTAATTCTCACTTTGTATTTTGTTCTCATTTTCTAATACAATTAGAAAATCAATTAGATAAAGGAAAAATATTTTTAAATGTTAAATTTGCTTTCATCCATCCCCCTTTGTTTGGCTGCCACATGATGATATTGCTAGCATCCACTCCACTTATATTGAAAGATGATCCCTTCGGTTGGACTTATAATATGGAATAACGATATTACACCATTAAACATGTTTATATATATATATATATATATATATATATATATATATATATTGATAAGCATGTGAATATATCATTAAAATGAAGCTGATTGTACATGTACAAGAGTAGATCATGCAACCAATTTATATATATATACATGTACATTATAAAGTGCATGTTACCAATCTTTTTTTTTTGGTGTAACATGTAACCAATCTTGTCCAATGTTATACATGCACTGTTTTTCTTTTCTTTTTGAACTCATAATACATGCACTGCTTAAATATACATATATAAGGAGAATTTGAAAAAGGTTTTCAACCAACCAACATTTATTTCCTGTAATAATTTTGTGGAAACTTGCAAAATAAGTCTGTAAATACATAATCAACAAGTAAGACAAGCATGTGCCTTAGGGTTTAGTTCTGATTTTTAAAAGATAAGATTTTAAACTAAATTTCAAATATTTATTTGATTAGGGTAACATAGTCTTCTGCCACTCGATTAATTGAGCTTATAAGAGCATTTCCATCTCCAGAAATAAACTCTATTTTGAAGTTTCCAAAACTCTATATTTGAAGTTTAAAAGTGTTATTCTCCCAAAGCAAAACTTCAAACTCAACTTCAAAATTATTTTTATTTTATAATATGGTCCTTATATTTTTCATAACTAATTTAAATTCATAAAACTTTTGTAAATAACTAGCACATATATAAACATATTACAAAAATATTAATTAATAAAATATTAAATTTTTAAGCAAAATAACTTAATTAATATCCTTTTAAAAGTCTAAATAAAATAAAAATGTAAAAATAATCTTATTTTCTTATATATTTTTTATAAAAGAAAAACCAAAATTAACTAACTTTATTTTATAATAATTTTGTGTTAAAATAAATATAAACCAAAATTAGTTTCAAATATTTCACTGATATGATTGTGAATTAAAAGAATGAGAGTGTGAATGTTTCAATAAAAACTGCCTTTATGTGAAAATAACTTTTTTTTTCCTAAAATTCTAAATAAAAGAGATTTATAAAAAAAAATTATTTTCTAATCTTAACCAATTAAGATTTATTTTTAAATCCTCACCAGAGAGAATTGTAAAATTTAATTTAGTAGTAACTTTTACTTAAAATAATTAATGATAAACATGATAGTAACAAGAAAAATTGTAAAAATATTAGTGGTATTGAAAAAAAAAACGAATTTTGAAAATTGAAACTTTTAAAAATAGTTAATATTAACTGGAAATAATTATTTGATAGAAATTTTATTATTCCAAATCCTAGACAAAATATAATTGTAAAATATTATGTTATATTAATTTCTTTTTCCTAAATCCTAAAAAAACTGTATAAGAATATTTGATATTTGTTTTTTTTTTTTATAAAAAAATCATAAACAGAAGAAATTTTCATCATATTCGTAAGTCCTAGCCAAAACAGAATTGTAAAAATTTATTTGATAATAATTTTAAGAGAAGATTTGATGATGAACATGATACTAAAAATTATTTAATTAACAAAGGAAGTGTAAAAAGTTTTGATTGAATTGTAAAAATATTAATTTTAAAATTATTTATTAATAATAATTATTTGATAGCAATTTATTTTTTCTCTAAAATTCTAAAGAGAAGATAATTGTTATAGGTTATATGACAGTAATTTTCATTTTCTAAAATCTTAAACAAAACTGTAAAAGAGTATTTAATATTTAATATTTTATTTTTTGATTTTAAATAAAAAAAGAGATTTATAAAATATAATTTTTTCCTTTATAAAAATTCCTAACAAAATAAAATTTTAAAGACTTATTTAATAAAACATTAAATTAGTACATAAGAACATGCATAATGTTGTCATTGACTCGATTGATGTATTCGACTTACATTTCTTTTTACTTTACTTTTAATTTCTTATTTCAAGTTGTGTTTAGTTTAAACGTTTAGGTATATTATTTTCTCTAATCCTACGTACAAAGTTTATAACAATTCATATACACACCATGATTATAAATTACAAATCTTAACTTGAACTTATGTATGAAAACAAGTTTTAATTATAAAATAAATCTTAAATAACATATGAAAAAAAAATCATAAAACAATAATAAAATGATTTATTATTTTATGGTATTTATTAACTTATAACGTCAAACAAAATCCGTTGCAATGCAACGGGTTCATATCTTGTTGTAAATATAGTGTAAATCATAAATAAAACAACAATGTACCTTGACGAAACAATGTACCTTTATTTATATAAGTATTTTGGTGTTATTCAAAAATAAACATGAAGGAGAAATACTATTCAAAGTAAATGTTATCACTTATCATTCATCAAGAATAGTGTTCTATTAGATATTTTATAATTAAAAAATAATACCTGCGGCCGTCCGAATATTAAGGTGCTCTATTTCGAGCTTTTTTTTTTTTCTGGTAAGTCTGGTATCTGGACAGCCACATTCCCAACTATCTTCCGTAGGGGGTCCAACGCTCCAACGGAATGGATGTTAAATCCGCTGTGGCCGGGACTCGAACTCGTGATGACGGGCACCTCAGCCGAGGTTCCTATACCACCAGACCACGAGGCCCGGTTGAGCCTCTTCATAAAACATTTGTAAACTGGTGACCGGTCCCGACTACGTACGAAAAAAAAATCTTAATTTTTTGGAAACTTAACGTTAATTGTAAACATGAATTAATATTTTGGGTTAAAGTTATACTTAATACCATGAATATTGTTTGTCTCTGCTATTTTTGGTTTTCAAGAGGTACCAAAGAGTGTTAATTTGTATTTGCATGAAAACATAAATTGTGGATAATATATATAAAGCACCGTAGTTATAAAAAATAAGTAAATAGTCTAAGTATTAGATATGATTTATTATAAACTTGCAAACTGAACAAATTAGTAACAAAAAAATATAACAAAAAAAATATTTTTTGTGTATTGGAAATTTATATATTTTGAAAGTTTTAAATGAGAAAAGTAAATTGTACAAATGTATTTCTTTTCATATTTAAGTTTTAAAAGTAAATTATTTGTATACTACTCATGTTTGTGATTTGGTTAAATATAAGAAATATATTTATTTTAATCGATAGAATTTTAATTCATAGTTAAATCATTACATGCATTTAGCAGATCAATGTTATACCTTCTGATTCTTCAGCCTTTAGCAACATCCTCGTTCTTATCATGCTTAAGTGGTCTGTTTGTTTCTCTTTCTCCATCCGGATGACCCATCTGGATGAAAATGAGACTTTTGTTTGTTTAGGCACTAAAAGTGCAACTCATCCAGATGGATCATCCGAATGACTTTCAGAAATTTTAATTTTAAAGTCCATCCAGCTGAACTAATTTGAATCATTTGAATGGAGATTGTTCATTCAAAATAGTATAATGTCTATTATGCCCTTAATGTAATTCACAAATTACAAACCTAAACATAATATCATTTTGTCACACACGAAAACTGACAAAACCACAATAACGCGTTTTCCCGCGAAAACCTAAAAATTAATTTTTCACGTCAAAACCCCAAAACGCATTTTCCCGCCAAAATTGGAAAAACGTGTTTTTACACCAAATTTGCAGAAACGTGTTTTCATGCGAAAATCACAAAATCATGTTTTCACGCCAAACCCAAAACGCATTTTCCCGCCAAAATTGGAAAAACGTGTTTTTACACCAAATTTGCAGAAACGTGTTTTCATGCGAAAATCACAAAATCATGTTTTCACGCCAAAACCCAAACGCATTTTAAGACAAAACACAAAAACACGTTTTCCCGCCAAAATCGCAAAAACGTGATTTCCCGCCAAAATCGCAAAAACGTGTTTTCCCGCCATAACATGTTTTCCCGCCATAACGTGTTTTCCCGCAAAAATTGCAAAAACGCGTTTTCACGCCAAAACCCTAAAAACGTGTTTTTCCGAAAAAATCGCAAAACGCGTTTTTCCGTCAAAATTGCAAAATATCGTTTTTCCGTCAAAATGAAAAATCTTCTTTTCTCGCCAAAACCGAAATCTTTTGTTTTCCTGCAAAAACAAAAAAACTTGTTTTCCCACCAAAACCGAAAATCCCATTTTCCCGCAAAAAATCTAAAAATGTGTTTTCCCAACAAAATCGCAAAATCTCGTTTTCCGGTCAAAATCGAAAAATCTCGTTTTTCCGCCAAAACTGCAAAAACGCGTTTTCCCGTCAAAATTGCAAAATCTCGTTTTCCGGCCAAAATCGAAAAAATCCCGTTTTCCCGCCAAAACCAAAAATCTTGTTTTCCCGCCAAAACCGCAAAAACACGTTTTCCGGCAAAAATCGCAAAATCTTGTTTTCCGGCCAAAATCGAAAAACCCAGTTTTCCCGCCAAAACCGAAAATCTCATTTTCCCGCCAAAATCGCAAAAACGCGTTTTACCGCCAAAATCGCAAAATCTTGTTTTCCGGCCAAAATCGAAAAAGCTGTTTTCCCGCCAAAACTGAATATCTCGTTTTCCCGCCAAAATCGTAAAATCTTGTTTTCTAGCCAAAATCGAAAAGTGCGTTTTCCCGATAAAACAAAAAAAATCTTGTCCCCCCCCCCAAAACCCCAAAAACGTGTTTTACCGCTAAAATCGCAAAATCTTGTTTTCCAGCCAAAATCGAGAAAACTCGTTTTCCCGCCAAAACCGAAAATCCTGTTTTCCCGCCAAAACTGTAAAAACGCTTTTTCCCGCCTAAATCGCAAAATCTTGTTTTCTGGCCACAATCGAAAAGTGTGTTTTCCCGCTAAAACCAAAAAATCTTGTTTCCCCCCAAAACCGCAAAAAAAAACTCGTTAATTTTGAAATAGTTCTAATGTAAATATATTAGTTAAATAATTAAATATAATATAGTTAAAATTAATATCAAATATATGATTAAATCAACACAAGAGTATTTTGGTAATTTGTATACTAAACTCAATTAGATGGAAATGAAAATAAAGAAACAAATATAATATTTATTTAGATGATTTTTCTAGATGAACTATTTGGATAGACAAACAAACAGTCACAAAAATCTGAATGGATCATCTAAATAGATCATACAAATGAATCATCTAGATGGAGATGATAAATGGTGAAACAAACAGCCCCAAAGTTCTTTAGTATATCCTTATACCCATGAAGAAGTATAACATTGTTATTAGTCACTAGTTTTGGTTTCAATAAATTCAAACCTACTTCTAAATCCAGCTAATACTCTTGTTTATGATAATGAGCTAAGTTAAACAATAAAAAACTTCCACAAGACTATCTAGCGTTTCTAGAAACCATACAAAAACTCTGCCATGATAGGAACAAAAAGTGACAAAAGTAGAGATAGTTAAGAATTTAAGATAAATCTTATTGTTCTTGAGAACGAAGCTTCTATTCTTTTTCAAACTCTTCTTTAGAAGCATTTATTGTCATCATCTCCTTCATCACCACTCTCACTATCTTCCTCATTATCATATCATCAAATTCTTCACTTTCTCCACCACATGATCTTCCTCATTGTCTCCTTCGTCACTCCCTACATCATCATCTTCTTCCATGCTATGATCATCTTCGCCATATTCTACCCATCAGACAAATCATCATCTTCACTCTCCCTTTCCACCTATAATAGCATCCTCGAACCAAATAAATTCACTTACACACATCCATCTAAATAACTTAAACTAGACAAAAGCAACAACAAAATATATATCTCATGGTCGCTTATCTGTTCTGAATCACTTTCATAAAGTCTTGCTCTTTTGGAACTCTTTGATCTTCCCGCCACTGTAAACTCTCAGAATGCTAGAAAATGTAAAAGTGAAAAGGTAGAGACCGTGGGTGTATTAGAAGAACGGTTTAGAGACAAATGTTAGTGGTGATTTAATTTTGTTTTTTCAATTAATTTTAAAATATAAACCATGTGTCAAAATTTGATTGGCAAGGCGACTTGCGCTTTAATATATAAGTGAGTAACGAAAAGTTGAAAGTTCACGTTTCATTGGCCTCCACTTGTTCTGGAATTTATCCGAGCCTATGCCTAGCCTCCCTGTTTGTTTATAGATTTAATCCATTGCTGACAATAAAATTAAAAAATATTAAACCTAATTAAATACTATATGTCGAATTTCATGTCGACAAAACACATTATCGACCGTAAGCTTAAAAAGTCACAGACCCCTTAATACTATACAGAGAATTTCATGTATGTCAAGAAAAAATAGAATTTCATTTCAATTATTTCCTGATTATAATTTTCAGTATCATAGGTACCTATAACTTTTCGGGTCGGTTCCAGGTCGGGTCGGTTCCGGGTCGGGTCTTGTCGGGTCCAGATCGGTTCGGATCTATAATTTCAATATCCGTAAAATATTCAAAATTTTCGGGTATATTTCGGATCCGGGTCGGTTCGGGTATTTAGAACTCGAAATAGACCCGAAGTACCCGAACTGGACCCGAAAACTCTAAAAATACCCGAAGAACCGCAAAAATATCCAAAAATTTATCCAAAATCAGACCCGAAAACCCAAAACATACTCGAATACCCAAATTATATTTTCTAAAAATCTAAAATTTCACCAAAAACCTACAATTATACCCGAAAATCCAAACCCGAAACTTTTAAAAAAATCCAAAATACCAAAAATATACTCAATCACCTAAATATACCTAGTATATACAATTATTTGCGGGTATTTCGGGTATCCAAACGGGTCTCGGATAGGACCCGGATTCGAACCGAGACCCGCGGGTCCAAAAAAAAATCCAATAGGTACTTAGCATGGACCCGGACCCGGATCTGAACCTGTATTTTCGGGTCGGTTCCGGTTCGGGTCTTCGGGTCCGGGTAAAATGCTCAGGCCTAATAGTTTCTTATTGTAAACTAGTCCTACCTTAAACGATAGATATCTATTGAACTTTATAGGACAAGGGAATCCCAAGTACTAAATATTTTCAAGAATAATGTTGACTAAAATAAAGTGAATTTTTGTAGAACTAAAAGAGGATTAGTTGCTATTTACAAAATAATAATGGTAAATTCTAAAGTGCTTCCATTTGTAAAACAAGAGTCAACTAGCTAGGAACCGATCCATATCACATTATGAGCAGTACAGAAACGGTGTTTAAAAAATAAAGGAGCGGTATTAAAAATGTATACATCCAGTCATGCAAACAAGAAAGTGTGCTTATGCGTCAATTCCTATTTTTTCACCTACCATTTAAAAATTAGTTATATTAAATGTTATATTTGTTCGATGCTCACTTAGGTATGCATATATATTGACAATAGACTAATACTTTGTTTAAAAATGAATAGACTAATACTTGCATAACTTATGTGTTTACACGCTGGTTGCTAATCTTAACGTGTTTACATATAAGTTTTTTTATTGTTTCATTTCATTTATCTCAAATCAACATGCATTTATACTAAATTTTAGCGAGTGAATTTCATTCAGAAAATACAATTGCGCGATCCAATATCCTCATAACCAATGTTACCGATATGCCTATTATGATGTATGAAGAAGGCTCATTTCAAAACTATTAATATTTTTGGGAACTTAAGTTTTCTTAGGAACGTAGTCATGCACTCATGCTTCACATGTTTGTACAAAATATAAATTACAGTAAACTCAAAGGATCGAGATAGGATTTACTTGTCATGATTTTTCTTTTCAAGATATAGTAATGCTTATCACCAATAAATGAAAATTTAACACACACTCTTATGAAACTATTATTTTGGTTTAAATATTTTTTTATTGTCATTTTAAGTTTCATTAAATCGTAAAAACCAAAACTTTTTTTTTTTGAAACTGAAAATACCAAAACTCTTTTTTTGATAAAGAAAATACCAAAACTTCAGACTTCTATTTCTAGTAATGCTTATCACCAATAAATGAAAATTTAACACACACTCTTGTGAAACTATTATTTTGGTTTAAATATTTTTTTATTGTCATTTTAAGTTGCATTAAATCGTAAATACCAAAACTTTTTTTTTTTGAAACTGAAAATACCAAAACTCTTTTTTTGATAAAGAAAATACCAAAACTTCAAACTTCTATTTCTAGTAATCGGATACATCGTGAAAAAATATATTTCTTAATGAATAATTTGCTATAGAATTGAAATTGAGTGGTGTTGCTTTGGTAATAGGTAAAGACAAAACGCATCCGTGTCTCGCTTGGTGCATTCCCTTCTCTTCATGTGTGGCGATGCGCTCTCTTTATCTCTCTCTCTCTCTCTCTCTCTAAGTCCTAAAAGCTCTCTTGATCATGCAACTTTATATAAATTGCTATTATATCCTATAATTTATTTTTGTGGTTACCACTTACCACGTTAGCATTATAAATTAGGGAAATTGATCAATATGGAAACCTTTTTGTTTATTTACTGTTAATTGTTTTTATTCTAATTAACGACGCTACGTACATGAAGCATCTTCTGCACATCCGTAGAGAGAGAAAAAGAGAGACAAAAGGACCCAACATGCACACAACAATATATGAGCTTTCGGTTGCTTTCCACTTTAGTGATTCTTCGTGATTCTTCTGTTGGGTAAGCTCTTGATTACCTAAAAACTCAAAATTAATCATTATGTTTGTGTGTTTGTTCTCAAAGCCAGAATTGTTGTATTTCTATTAAGTTTCAAAGATTGGGCTAGAAAATTATTTTTTGAAGTTTTAATATACATAGAAAGTGTAACATACTTTTCTAATTGTTTTACTACGAATGCCCAATGATATAATAAGCTTTCAGATATATAACCTATATAAACACTTTAAAGTAATATATAATAATTTATAATATATTTAGCAGTGTTACGCATTACACGTTTTCTAGAAAAAACTATGAAGCGAATCAATATCTTAAATTGTAGTATCCAACATCATTTAGGTAATTGCTGTGTTATATTTTTGAGAATAAATTCCATAAACAATGAACTATATCGGCTCTGAACCATATGCGGCTGTTACATCATGATGCTACGCATATCTATGTGGAGGGAACTTCTAAATAATATAAATGGAATGAGAGTATATTCCACGTATATATATATATAACAAAAACAAAACAATACAAATAGATAAATAGGAATCCAAAGCTATCGAATAAACCCCTTATGCTATAGCGTTTTAGGTCCTTTTCATTTGTCATCTTGTATCTTAAATATGTGTTGTTCTTTAAATTGATTCCACGCTTACACCAGTATGTTTACAAATACTAGCTACGAAAAACATCTCTAAAAGTGTGTAAGCAAATTAATTACGGAACCAAAATAGATGTGAAAATAACCGAAATGTCAGCTCTTCATTCTTATGTAGGTCACACATTTTCCTAAGTGTGAAAAGACCATGGCATGTTCCCACACTAATTTAAATAGTAATCGTTGGCCTTAAGAAAAGCAATATTTATCAATGTTCTCATGACTAATTTATATATTGATGATCTTTATTTTATGGTAAGTTAATTGGTCCGTCCAATTGAATTTGGTCCTTTAAAAGAAGAAAGGCAATTCCTTTGCTTCCATCTTAAGCGATGTTCTGCCCACAATGGCCGGGTGTCTCTCGCTATCTTTCTTTAACCAAATTGTAAATGTTTGTTCTTTTTGGATGTCTTTGCCTTTGTGTTTCTCCTTTTGGTAAAATTTCAAAATATTAGCTTGATGTTTTGTTTCCAAAATTACTCATTATATTTTTCTCAAAAATATCACAAGTCGTTTGAGAAACATTTAAAATCCCTCTATAGGTTTATGAAGGTTAGGACTTATTGCATGATAGTTTTATTCATATTTTATTAATAGAAAATAGCATAAACTAGTACATTTGTTTTTCTATAGTCTTCTTCTTGTTACAATCAAAATAATATATGTTAGTTTATGTTAAAACAAAATAAATAATATGTTTCTTACATTTGTCTTCCTAATTAGTAATATTATATATATTAGCACTATTCAAAACCGGCTTCACATGTTCTATTGTTCTTGTCTGTATTACTTATTTTCTCACAAAGAAACTATCGTTAAGTAAGTAGGTGAACGATTTTACGGTAATTTAAATTAACAGATAACACTTTGACAAACAAAGGTAAATATAAGAGATACATATATGGACCAACCAAAAAATCTGTAAAATAAATTGTATCCATATGGTCAATTTGATCTCCCTCAAACAAAGAACTGAAAAACTCAATATCGATAATCAAGGATGTGAGAAGCTTGCGTTTTTAGGCTCTTTTTTTTTTCCAATTTAGAGCTTAGATTTCCCTATAAATTGTAGATTATATTTTGAAAATTGTGATATTATTGGAAGAAAAAAAGGAGAATTTCAATATTACCATAAGTTTGATAACACTTTTCAAATTTACTTTTAAAGGATAACTATTTTCATAAATATTTTAAGTTTGTAATAAAAAAAAAATTAACTCTCTTAAATCATTTATAAATGTTTAAGAAGAATTTATAAAATATTTATAGAAGTTCAACCTCATCCACTAAATACTAAACCCTAAATAATTACTAAATCCTAATTTTAAATGTTAAATTATTTTTGATTGAGTGTATTTTTGAAAAATGGTAATCAACTTAAAATATTTTAAGTAATCTCTCGGAAAAAAACTAATTGAAATAAAAACTTAAATATTTAGTATTTTTAGAAAAACCCCTTTCCTTAATCTTCCGCATAAAAATGGTTTCGTTTGCAACACTAGGGAAATATTCGACAATATATATGTGAACGTTCACAGTTTAATAGTGATTTGACTCTAGATATCAGAGAGTAATTCACACGAGATAGTCATTGTAAAGCCTCTTTGATTGGCTACAGTTTTAGCAAGAGAATAAACAATGCGTAAGTTTAGACCAAACACAAAGTACAATGAGCGGAAATCATCAAAGCGCAGGGGGTAGCTAAAAATATATGAATAGATATTTTTGGTTATTGAAAATTTAGATACAAAAATAAATCAGTTTAAAAAAATTTAAAATATTTAAAAAATTTAGATACACATAGTGAGGAGTTTTACTTTTACTACTATTGTACTTATGGATATAACCATTAATTCGTTACAATTAGGGATTAGACCCGTAGCGGGCCAATATTCTGGAGATATGATGCGATCACACACCACTCAAAAAAGAAGAAGAATGAGCTCTTACAATCAGTGTCAGAGAAGAATACATGTACGTACGTAGGGGTACGCAGTTGATAACCTTTTGATACTTTATAACATTTCATCGTTTTGTGATAGGACCAATAATGATCTCATCCTCATAATTATAAACATCAAATATACCCGATATATACATATATATACGCACGTATACATGCAACCACGTACACTTGAGAACAAAAAATATTCAGTCTTCGTGTCCCCATGCAGACGTCTCTGACCGTATCCTACTCGTATATATCCAGCAACTTGTGTTTTCCTAAGTAAATTTCAAACGATATATATTTTCTTTTAACTGAACATAATTGCTAAAATTTACTGTATTGTTTTTTTTTACGTTCTAGACCCATCTCAAGTTTACTACGTTTTACAACGATATTAATTTCTTTTCGGAAGCTTGGTTTCAGTTATCTTTTTCTGAAGCAAAATGATATTCTAGATATGCATGTAATCCTCAAGTGAATTATTTAATAGCTGAGCTGCAACTGAAAAAAAGGAGTAAATGGTATAAAAATTGTGGATTTCTCGATATATACGATATATCTAATTCGATCATACTAGATACTACTCTAAAAGTGTATGATGTTTTCACCATTTCCTGGTTATTTCGGTTGGTTTTGCGTTTTTAATCCCTTTGTTTGGCGTCTACTAGTGATTAGAAATTGATAAATTGTAGATGCCAAACAAATACCTCATATTTTTGTTTAATAATATTACAACTAAATATTTTACATAATAAATGTACCCGTTTTTTACCAAAAAAATGTAACCGTTTAAACTTATTGGATTAATTTAATATAAAAAATTGGCTTAAAAAATATAATATATACACATATTATGTAATGACATGCTTTAAAATAAACCCAAGTGGTAGTAGGTAGGTAACTTCAAAACAATAGAAAATCCTGATAATGGCATCCAGCCTTCTTTGCATGTCTTGGGAACATTCTCATCGTTTTAACCCTAAAGAGAAAGATGCAAATTGTGACTTCCACAATGTGCCACGTTATTGGTTCAACAGAGTATCGATTCCATACGTCAACAGTTTTCTTCTTTTTGACATAAATGTATCCATTTTTTATATGTTTAATTTCATATCCGTTACTTTCTCTCGACACACGCATTAGTTACAACTTACAACTTACAGCTTACAGAACTGATAGAATCACATTTTTTAGTCCTCATCTTTGGTTGTCACCGTTATCATGATAGACAACTTTTAGATTGTGTGCATGTGCGAAATTAATTCTTATAGTTATATTACACAGAACTAATCTGTTTGATACTTTGATGTAGTTGGATGTTCGTACGGGATTCAGTTGATCGGAATGATGAACTTCAAGATGGGTGATTAAAGACGTTTTTATTAGAATCCGACAAAAGGTTACAAGATTGATGGGAAATAAGGAGACAAGATTTGAGGTCTAAGCAACAAGGTCAGAATGATCGTTTAGAAACCCTAAATCTAGCCGCTTAGTGTGTAGGTTCTCCCCTAGTCCTCTCGCTCGTTGCCTCCTCCTCCCCTCTTATAGTGCCTCTGTTCGTGATGCCCTAATCGCACTTCTCCTTTGGGCCCTGTCACCAAAGGCCGAGTATGCGGGCCTTGGTGTTATTTCGTCCAAGCCGAGTACAACTGATCATCTTAGCCGACTGGCTTAAAGTACTCTAGAGTCGAGCCGACGTCTTTAGTCGCTAAGCCGACTAAACTCAGTCGAAATTGTCGGGCTGCGGCCTGTTATTTGATGGGCCTTGTGAAGGGATGTAATCCATCTCCTACAATGGAGCAGTGGGAAAACGAAATCGATAATTGACACAATAACCATACATTATATATTAGTAAAAAGTAAAACTATTATACACTATGCAAACTCCATAGTTTAAGGTCAGCACTCTAAATGTAGGTGTACATGTTACTTTCTTGCGGTAAATAGTTAATAACGGAACACATCATAAAACATCTTGAAAACATATGTTACTTTAGTGCATCATTATTAGAAATCTTTTCAAACTTTTAACAAGTATTGGAGGGTTTTGTTTATAAAAGAAAAAGAAAAAGAATTCCTAACAAATAAGAAAATTTGTGAAGAGTTTGTCAAAAAAAAAAATTTGTGAAGAGTCATTTGATGAGGACCCCACGGTACATGGTTCCATAATGAGAGAACCACTACTATATAAGCTCATCTTCACTCCCCTCTCTTCATGTCTCATTCTCAACCATCAAACCACAAAACATCATCTTCTTCTTCCTCTCTTAACACCACCACTTAACGCACTTGACCTTCACCCACACTTTGATCTCTCTCAAATCATCATCCAGTAAGAAGGATACAAAAAATATTTCATTTGTTGGACTTGATTGTAACCAGTGATTGTTAAAACATTTCAATTGTAATTGTGCAGGAAAGCGAGGGAATAGTGTTGAGAGATTCTGATTTATTTTAAGATGATGGCTTGTGGGTTAAGCAAGAGCCTTGGCTTCTCTTCCTCGTTGAAGAAGCAGCAAGGCGTAGTGACCATCCTTGGTGGCAGCAGCATTTCATCTGCACCTTCACTCAGGAGGACTTTCTCCGCTGACTTGTCCTCCAAGAACTGGCTCACGCAGAGCGGGACTCCTCCTATGAAGAGGATCTCTTCCTCTGAGAAGCTCCATAACTTTGGTGCTGACTCATTGAACTCCCAAGACGAAGAACAAGGATCAAGATCTGGGGTTGATATATGGGCTCAGATTCAAGAAGACAAGAACAAGAAGAAGGAGGAGATCGAGCCGAGCCAATCCGATGTATGGAGTTCGATTTTATCCGACAAGAAGAAGAAGACAGACACGGAGACGGTTCCTCCACCGTACGTTCATCCTCTGGTGAAACGAGCCAGCTCCTTGAGCGAGAAAAGCCTCGAGATTTGCACTGAGAGCCTCGGATCCGAGACGGGTTGCGAAGGCTTCTCTTCTTATGCATCGTCGGAGACTGGAGAGGCTGAGGAGAATCTTGTTCTTGAAGTTACAGTGACCAAAGAAGAAGAAGAAACAGAGTTTGTTGTTGAGGTTGAACAAGAACAAGTCACGGTTCCGAATCAGACAAGCTGCATGGAGCTGCCTCGAGGTTCGTTTCCTCCACCGATTCGTTCTCTCTCGAGCCAGACAGGTTCTGCTCTGCACATGAAAACTCGTCGTGACAATGGACGATTGGTTCTCGAGGCTGTCTCTATGCCGTCGCACAACAACTTCTCCGCTAAGCGACAAGACGGGCGTCTCCTCCTCACTTTTGCAGAAATTGACAACAAAGAAGACGAAACTGATGAGGTTCAGTGGTTCGATGAAGAAGAAGAAGTGGAGGAAGCACAAGACGAGTGGGCCTACAAGCCCAATGGGCGTCTATATAAGGTGGCACAAAAGCCTATTGGGCCTATTACTGTTCATAGGTTGGCTTGTAAGCCTATTGGAGTACCGAAGATAAACTCGAGATGGCCCGCCACGGATGAGTTCGAAACTCAAACCAATATGTCGACGCCGGTAGTCCACTCTCTGCCACCGAGGCCAAGGGTGGCTCAGCTGGCTCGGTCAATGAAACCGCTGTCCACAGTGGACGACACCGTGGGAGCTGCTTGCTTCAACACATGTGATTACTCTTGGAAGCCCACTAACAATGAAGTATTGGGCGGAAACACAAAACCCCAATTTCAAGCCCAAGACTAGCAGTAGGTTCCCCTATCTGTGATGAAGGCTGTCTTCTCGCGATCGTCCGAGTGCATCATTATTTGGTTGTATCCATAGAAAGCGTCCATAAAGGTTAGCATCTCGTTTCCAGCCGTAGACTCGACTAAACGGTCGATGTTGGGAAGAGGGTAGCTGTCCTTTGGGCAGGCTTTATTTAAGTCGGTAAAGTCGACGCAGACGCGCCACTTGCCATTTTTCTTTTTGACGACTACTGGGTTCGCCAACCATTCGGGGTAGCGGACTTCGGCAATCGAACCTGCACCGAGTAACCGGTCGACTTCTTCATTTACAGCCTTAGACCTATCGGGACCGAGTTTGCGTCTCTTCTGGCGGATGGGCTTGAAAGTTGGATCGACATTTGGTTCATGAGTCGTTATTGTCGGATCAATGCCTTTCATGTCTGCCATAGACCATGCGAACGTGGA
>NC_027750.1:5332557-5336898 GCF_000695525.1 Brassica oleracea var. oleracea | reverse complement strand
CCGTCGGAATGTCCGTCAGAATATCGCTGTTTTCTTGTAGTGATTTTGCAATGCTCCTCTTATTCTTTTTTTTTTGCGTTCAACTAGCTCCTCTAATTCTGCAACTAAATATGATGAAATAAAATTATGTGCTCCGTCTAAAATAAATGGTCTCTTCAGAGGCGGATCCAAAATTCTTTTTAACATGGATCAAAAAACGTTAATGGTCAAAAAAAAGAAGTAAAAATGGGTATCAGGTGAAGTTGAACCATGATTAATGGGTGTCAGCTTTGCTATCGACTCTTTAACAGTTTCTTTGAAACAAATCAAATTTTTATTATTTAAGAGGTGTCAGTTGGTTTATTATCTAAGAGGTGTCAGTTGACCCGCCATGTACCTCTGGGCCTCCTTGGCGTGCCACTGTATGCTCATTGAGGTGCACAACATCTACAAGTAAAAGTGGGAATGTTGTTTATTTGATAAAAGAGAATCCTTTTCGAATTGGTCCAAATCATCACTCAACATGATATAAGATGTAAAACATTCTACAAAATGTTGTATATCATTTATGGGGTAGGGGTTATTCGTGTGTGTTGTGTTACATATTCGTATTGATGGGACAGCAAGATCACTACAAATATACGAGATAATCCAATAAGCCTCAAGTTAAAAGCCCATATAAGCCCATTTCCTTTCTAAACCCGGATCCACATGCCCGCCCAGAGAATCGTCTTCTTCTTCTTCCTCCCCTACTCTGACGTAGTTTTTTTTTTTTTTTTTTTTTTTTTTTTTTTTTTTTGAACTTGGCTTTCTTATATAAATGCAGAAAGAAATAAAAAGGTACAGCCATAGGCTTATAGTTTGATATGGGCCTTGCCCAGTACAATTGAACCCCAAAAAACCTATATGCAGAGAACCTAAAGCTCCCTAGTGACCTTCGTTGGCGGACAGAACGAAGAGAAGGTGATGATGATAATCTCGAAACAGCAGTTTACGGCACTCAATGAAACAGTTACTCTGTGGAGAACCAGAGCTGTAGGAGGGAAGAGGAGAGTCGAGGAGAGAAAGGTCTAAGCGAAGAGATCTTGTTACGGATTTGAAGATCAATTTGCTTGATCAGGGAGTCTTGAGATCGAAAGGTGTTTCTGTGGAGCCTTGAGTTTCTCTCAGTCCAAATCGAGTAGATCGTTGCCTGCCAGCACCAGAGAGAGAGCTGAGAAGTTAAACTCTTGATAGGAAGTGTTTGCATGCGAATCAGAGTGGAAGTCCAGTCAGGAGTCGCAGCCAGGGAGCACCGAGCAGCGATCGCATTCCAGACTCCAAAGCTGAAGGGACAAGCGAACAGCAAGTGGTTTCTAGTTTCAATTCCCAAGTTACAGAGAAGACAAGTCGGAGGTGTTTGCAAACCCCAACCGATCATCCTGTCTCTAGTTGGACATCTATTGAGCACAAAGAGCAAGGTGAGGAAACATTGCCTTGGGATTCCTCGTTTTATCCATACAGCTGAGCTCCAACTGACTGTCGGATGAGCTCCCCTTAGCTCCTGGTAAACTTGACGGGTCATGTAGTTAGCTGAAGAGTTGTTGCCAATCCGCCATTCGTAATCATCTTCTTGATCCTGCAGATCAATAGTAGTTAAATAGGAAGCGACATTGACCTGATTTTCGGATCTTGCAGGAGGAAGAGCCCAGTGGCCATTGACAATTAGAAAAGCCAGAGTAGCCTTCCACGGGATCCCTAGATGCGACGTCCTAGTAGCTGACAGATAGTTTGCAAGGTTTCCATAGGGAGACCAATTATCAGACCAAAACCGTGTGTTGATCCCATTGCCTACTCGAAGATGGTCCAAGGGTAAATTGTGTCCCTCATTTTCAACAATTTCCTAGCCATCCAGGACATTGATTGGTTTGGTTTCACTGTCCAGAAGTTACTCTGACGTTGTTGAAAGGGGAAAGGATCATAAAGAGAGGGGGGGAGTCATGGGAGATGTTAACGTAGACGACAACGACGCAATTCTAAAATCATTCCTCGCCGAGGTCGGTGAAGTCGAGAGGGACAACGAAGTCGTCAGGTTCCTTTTCCTATGCCCTCCTCCCTGATCTGACCCTTGTCTAAGCGTTATTATTTTATTCATAGTGCGTTAGGATTTCTAATGTTCTAAGATATTAGCTTAATAAATCTCTTAAGACCACGACCGTTACTTACTTAGGAACTGTCTGAATGTAACTAAAAAAAAACTACAACTGAATTAGCAGTGTTGTTTTCCTTCACTATGTTACATAGTCTATGTATGTGAATAACAGTTATGCACATAGCTTCAATGTAGTGTATAGATTACTTATCCTTACTGTTGAAATGGTTTACCCGTACGTATGCTCTTAGTGTTGCAGCCATGTCTCCTAACTGGAGTATGATCATATCTTTTATAATAAAAAAAACAAAAAAAACTGGAACGTTGCTTTATAATATTTGAAATGGTTTACCCGTCTGCTCCTAGTGTTGCAGCCAGGTTTCTTATGTTGATCATATCTTAAAAAAGTTTGAAACTTTGCTGTAGGATTCTCTCATGCTTCAAGCTAAACCAACCCCTTTGAGCATCTCAACCTATCTTTCGATTCTTCCACCGATGATGTTAAAAGACAGTACAGAAAGGTATTCTTCGCTTCTGTCACTTAAACACCTGCCAAAAACATTTGTTTTTCTTATTCATGGTTGCTTCTGGTGATCTTAGTTACTACGCCAGGAATACACTTGAAACTTTGAGATTGATTTGTACGTTTTTACCAGATATCTTTGATGGTTCACCCTGACAAATGCAAGCATCCACAAGCACAAGAGGCTTTCGGAGGTTAATATTCTTAAAATACATTTCTTTGCATATTCCGTTGGTTTTGTTTGTGTGAATTCGCCATTTGAGTATTGCATCAGGAATGAAATGCTTATGCATCATCCTTAAAAAACAGTTGATTTCTTTTGATGTAGTGGTTACGTTTTTTATGGGTTTTGAACTTTTGATTTACTGTACTGAACTACTGCTGAACGATCAAGAAAGAGATTATATTCTCACCCAAGTCCATGCTGCTAAAGGTTAGATTAGATGAGGCTTTATAGTCTTCTTGGATCCATGTTTTTACCTGTTTGTTGGGTTACTAGAGTTCTTAAAAACCCAACATTGTGGAGACGCATGTGTACACATAGTGTTACATCATTTGAACGTTATACCAGAATCTGTAATTTTCTTTCTGTCTCGTGACAGCCTTCTTTTCTTGAACTGTGAAACGCAGAAGAGCTTAAGATGAAGAGGAAAAAAACAGTTAAAGAAAGATACCGCCTCAAAAATAAAGTCCCGGGTCGATGAGGTAAGAAAACCGTTTCTTTTTGGGTTTAGATCTAAGCTAAGCTATTAAGCTGAGATGTCTTGACCTTTTCTTATGTCCAGAATATCACTTTTAGTAATGTTTAGAGTAATCTGAGTGTTTAGAGAAGAATAGAATCGATTTAGAGAAGATTAGAGTATGAGATGAGATTATGAGTCTAATATGGAACCATTGAAATTAAAGACTAAGAGAAAGACTCAAAACTTGCTAGATCTTATTAATGAGTGAGGTTACATATTTATAAGAGAGACACAAGGGTTTACAAGAAGGGAAATAGGCACTATTGAACCGTGTGGAGTCAAGGGGCGTCTTTTGAATGATTGGTCAGGATGGCTCACATGCTTTGGCTCTTTACAGCCTGTTCCAGCCTGGCACGCTCTTGCCTTATCCTCTCAACGGTCTGATCCAACTCCCTAAGCTACCCAAGTCACTCCTCCTTAGTTACCGTCTTACTTGGATAGGGTATGGTAAGTTTTGGTTGAGGTTTGGTTGGTATGGCTTGTACGGCCTTGTACGGCCTTGTACGGCCAGCCGTACCATACTACGGCCTTGTACGGCCTTGTACGGCCTTGTACGGCCTTGTACGGCCTTGTACGGCCTTGTACGGCCTTGTACGGCCTTGTACGGCCTTGTACGGCCTTGTACGGCCTTGTACGGCCTTGTACGGCCTTGTACGGCCTTGTACGGCCTTGTACGGCCTTGTACGGCCTTGTACGGCCTTGTACGGCCTTGTACGGCCTTGTACGGCCTTGTACGGCCTTGTACGGCCAGCCGTACCATACTCTCCCAAACTTCCCTAAGTACTTCATCTCCTCTTCTCTTCAACTCATTATCTCTTCATATCCATATACTCAGCTCATCTCAACACTCTAGATACTAACACTCTCCTTGTGTTAGGATCATAGCACTTGTATCTGTTGAGATGAGGTAATAAAGAGTGACTATATTGATAGAGAATGAGGATTGAGACAGACAGTAACTTTGG
>NC_027750.1:5323002-5329434 GCF_000695525.1 Brassica oleracea var. oleracea | reverse complement strand
TAGAATCGATTTAGAGAAGATTAGAGTATGAAATGAGATTATGAGTCTAGTGTGGAACCATTTAGATTTAAAGACTAAGAGAAAGACTCAAAACTTGCTAGATCTTATTAATGAGTGAGGTTACATATTTATAAGAGAGACACAAGGGTTTACAAGAAGGGAAATGGGCACTATTGAACCGTGTGGAGTCAAGGGGCGCCTTTTGAATGATTGGTCAGGATGGCTCACATGCTTTGGCTCTTTACAGCCTGTTCCAGCCTGGCACGCTCTTGCCTTATCCTCTCAACGGTCTGATCCAACTCCCTAAGCTACCCAAGTCACTCCTCCTTAGTTACCGCCTTACTTGGATAGGGTATGGTAAGTTTTGGTTGAGGTTTGGTTGGTACGGCTTGTACGGCCTTGTACGGCCTTGTACGGCCAGCCGTACCATACTCTCCCAAACTTCCCTAAGTACTTAATCTCCTCTTCTCTTCAACTCCTTATCTCTTCATATCCATATACTCAGCTCATCTCAACACAGAAGATGTTTTCACCGCTCTCTGTCTTTATTCATCTGTTCTTTCGTCTGATTGCCATATAGTCACAACTCAGTTTCATATTTGTGTTTCTTTTTGGTCAATCCTGCTCGTCTTTTTCTCCAGTTCATATTCCTCTAAACTTGTAGTGATACGCATTATTTATTTATACAGGGAAAGGATGAGCAAATATATGAGCAATCTGAAGAGTTTCAGAAGGAGCTTAAGTTAAAGGTCCGAGAGATATTAACAGACCAAGAATGGCGTAGGAGAAAAATGGCTATGAGGGTATGCAGAGAGTTTCTAGTTAGCATTGCCTAATTATTTTATGAAACTAGACCAAGAGTGGCGTAGGAGAAAAATGGCCATGAGGGTATGGCAGAGTTTCTAGTTTGCCTTGAATTATATTTTATCCCTGAGAGTTCATTTATTCTTTCGCTTCTTGACATTTAGATATCAGAAGAAGAGAGAAGACTGAAGAAGGATGAAGAAGAACAAAAGGAGATATGGAAGAAAAAGCGTGAGCATGAAGCACAGTGGGAAGGAACTAGAGAAAAAAGGGTTTGTGCTTTTCTTAATCCATAATCTTGATTCCGGACCTGCCTATGTATCTGTTAGTTTAAAAACCCACTTAACCTCACCTTTTGGCACTTGAGAGTACGGTTAGAAATGGCTTTAGAGAAGAGAACTCATTTGAAATAGTTGAAACCATTATGTCAGTTCCTGTGACCAAATACTTTTTGACACTTGTTTTGAGCTCAAAGAGCTTGCCATTGTTCCATCTTCTGTTGATTTATTATTAAGACGATCTGTGCAATTTCTCACGTTCTCGATTTCACCATGGAATAATTATTATACAGGATAAAGTCATGTGTAGCGCAGTTGCTTTTTGTCCTTGATGTCAGTGGGTTTCCATGTGCAGGTATCAAGCTGGAGAGACTTCATGAAAGCAGGAAAGAAGGTACGTTAGCTAGGAAAAACTCCTACATTTTTTTTAATTATTCGGTCAGAATCAGATCTCAATTTAAACATCTGCCAACATCATCCTTCAGGCCAAAAAGGGAGAGACACGTCCTCCAAAATTGAAGACAGATGATCCAAACAAAGGCCGGTCAAGAAAGGCTGATCTCTTTGACTCTTTTTTTGCTGATCTCTTCTTTATCAGAAACATGGAAGAGTTATATAAATTTATCTCAGTTCTCAAACGCTTATTTACCTTTTAACTTTTGTATTGAAACATGGAAGAGTTATTAATTGCTCACTACGAAAAACCAAGAAAATAGCATGTTCTCTTCATAGATTTCCTTGACACAATCATAATGGTACAGACCCCCCACACCTTGGGGGTAAAAAAAATCTCTGCTTATGTACAGCACCAGATCCAAAAGAACCAAAAAATTTATAAAAATTACAACTTGGATAATCTCAAAGTGGCTTAATCTTAGTTTTCGTGTGATATATAATGTGACAACAACTCACAAGGGTGCGCTTGAAGTACCACTGAAACTGGTTTATTTTGTTTCAAGCCTCCCAAGGATTGTTTCGCCTTGCCTCTTCTTACTCCTGAATGTGATTTTTGCTCTTCAACCCACCTGCGTAAATACTCATCCGGTCCAAAAATGTACTCTAATTTTCTCACGTCACTTGCTTGCAGGCGAGAAATCACCAAAACTTTTTTCCTGAAAAGACATACGCAGAAGCAGAATAGAATTGAGTACTTGTTCCTACTTTTTGATGTTCATTAAAGACAAAATTAAGAGAACACCAACTCAATGCAATTCCACATGACTTCTTACAACAAAAATAGAATAGAGCAAAATAGACTGATAAGAGCAGGAAGCACATTTCACGGCAGAAACTCAGATTGCTTCTTATGATTATTGATCAGGGTGCAAAACCAAGCCAATGTAGACATATACCTTAACTACAAATACATGCTTTTCTTTAGCATATTCAGACAGTTGATAGTAGCACTAGCTGGCAGCTGTCAGGACTTGATTGATCTAAACCAATAAACTGTATTCCACTTATTCTCAACGAAAATATAAAACAAAGCAATGCAGCAGATAAGAGCACAGAATCCTTTTCATGGCAGATTTGTATAGTCCAAAATGACTCTTCTGTCTCATGATTCAGAAAGCAATGTAAAACCTCTATAAACAAACTAGATATATAACTACTGATAAATCATAAACCAGAGTCTAATGATTGATTTTGAAAAAAATATAACTCTAATTTTATAACAACAGTCAATTCAGCTTGTAACCATGTTTCTTTTCAAGCCTTAACATTACAATTATCAATCAATCTACAATTAAGTTCATAAACCAAGCCACACAGACCTATCACAATGGCCCCCCAGAAACATAGGAATCCAAAAGGGGGAAGGCTTTGAGAAACACTTACCTTGGCAAAAACTTAATCTCTGAAAATCACCGAGTCCGCAATGGCCAACAACGGCTTCAAGCAATCAGGGGTAAACTTGCGTGCAAAAAGGTAAGAACTCGAGTGGCTAGACCTCCTGAGTCTCTTAATCAACTCCGGCACCACTTCCTTGGGTCTATAAGTATAAGGATGCCCTTTCACAGTGCCAGTCCAGTTAACCTGAGTCAAGGTATACCCAGTACACCCATCCGGATCCTTCATATTCAACAGCGTCGGAAAATAATGCTCCTCGGGGTAACAAGCGTCAGAACGATAACAAGGAAGCTTAAACTTCCTCCACAAGACCCGATCTTTGATAGTCAACAACGCATGTCTCCTCGTCATGACAAAGAACTGCGAACCAACTCTGAACTTCTCAAACGGAACCTCGGGGAGCATAGCGTACCTCCCCCGAGCGTTGTACCGTTTCCAGAGCCTCGGCTCGTCGGAGATGAGCTCGATGAAGGTCCGGAACAGGACCCGGACGCCTCTCGGACTCGGATCCGGGTCGGACTTATCGAACGTTGCGGATTCGAAGAGGGAGGTGTAGACGTAGCTGAAGGAATGTAGAGGGACGCAGTACTGTGAGAGGACTGCGAAGTAAGTGTTGGCGGGGTCGTCGAGGAAGGCCGTTGCGAGGAGGCGGCGCGTCGCGGAGATGAGAGTCGGTGACGCGCGAGCGGTGCGTTTCGCGTTTGCGATGAATGCGTTTGCAAAGACGGAGCCTTTTTGGGGGCGCGTGATGTTTACGAAGGGGTCCGCGTGGACGTAGACGTTGTAGAGGGATTTGGGGTGTGCGGAGAAGAATCGGTCCCAGATCGGGGCGAAGTGGAGGTCGGAGTTGGTGAGGAAGAGGAAGGCGATCTTGAGCTTGGGGTTTGGGTAGCCGGAGGAGAGGTGGGAGAGGGAGGTCGAGGCGGCGGCGGAGGAGAAGAGGGTTTGGTCGGAGATTTCGTCGGAGATTGGGATGAGGGGCTCGGTGGGTGGGGAGGGGAAGACATGTGGGGCGATGAAGATGAAGAAGATGATTGGGAGGGAGAGGAGGAGGGAGAAGGAGAGGATGAACTGCTTCGAGTACATTATTCGAATCTGGAACCCTTGAAATCTAATCAATCCTCCATTGATTGAACTTTAAGAAACCTAGATTTGAGCAGGTAGGTTGACGAAAGATGATCTCTTTCTGCAATGATGATCCTTCAAAACTCAAACACTACAGACCCTTCAATCGAGATCACGATTTGTTCCTATTCTCAGAACGAAATCGTAGAAGGAAGAATTAAACCCAGAATGAAACTTTTTTTCTCCAGACTTTTGGGGGAAAAGAAGCAGATTGAATAGATTTGAGAGGTGTCTTCAGATTTCAATAGTGAAAATACTAAAATCGAGAGGATGTCTCACAGTAAGTGGTGGTGGTGATGATGATAATGTAGACGATTGAGAGAGAGAGAGAGAGAGAGAGAGAGAGAGAGGGATTTGTTGTTCTTCCTTTGTTGCGTTGTAATTGACGCGAAAAATTAGTTTTTTATTTTATTTTATGAGACGGAGGGGTATTTGTGTCAATTACGAACCGACAGGCGACAAGCGTAACCCCTTACGTCGTCAAGTGATTGTTTATTAGATCGAGGGATAAGTTAACGGCGTCAAGCTGTATTTCCGTCGTTGATAAACGGCGATGGCTTCGTCCGATGATGATGTCGGAATGCTCTTTTTTTTTAGCAACGATGTCGGAATGCTATTTCCCTCTTTTTTTTTTGTAACTGGAATGCTATTTTCCTCTTTTTGTTTTGAATAAAGTGAAATCGATTTAAATAATAAAATTAGATATTGAGTGTTGTATCTAATTTCGGTAGGTCCAACTGATCTTGTAACTGGTCTGCACTATTTGCTGGGATGTTTTTTTTACAAGTACAAAAACACGTACTCACCGAATGAGCCGTGGGCATTTCCAAGACCCGATCCAAGAGTAGTGGGCAGAGTTGCAACAATTATCTAAGTACAAGAAAGGCCCATTAAACTTTTCTTTTCTAAATAAGCACGAATTAAATATATGTTTTATTAAAGTGAGCACATTTAAAATCGTTTAGAAAAATGGTTCATACTTAAAAAGGCTAAAAAGTTCCAGTTTTCTTCTATAAAATTGTTTTAAAGGACCCAAGTTGTTTGTTTGTTTTAGGGCTCTTAAAAGTGACTGGGCCTACATGTCCAGAGCTATACCTTTTTTTTTAACACAAGTCCAGAGCTATACCAAATAGTGGGAAACCCGACTTTTTCTTCTTAAGATGTTTTCTCATTATCTCATATAACTTTTTGCTGAGATGTTTTAATTAACTTGTTAGCCTAGTAATATATAAGGTTAGCTTTTAATTTTATTTATATAAATTGCATAACAAATTTTATATTCTCTCCCGTAGTTAAAACTCTTATATTATAGTGTTTTTGGAATATCTTAATAAATATTAGATAGTTGCTAAAATTCTAACTTCAGACTCTCACAGAAGCAAATCTACCACGAATGCGTTATTATTAGCATTTTCAAAACTATGTTAGTAGACACACTCAAGATAAAATTATAAATATGCTTACTTTTAAAACACAACTTGAAGTTTTTAAAATGTTTTAAATATCTACTAATTATATTTTCCGCAGTTTATAGATTATACCTAAATTTTGTAGTTGGATGTGGTAAATCGTAATCATTAAATCATAATTATGTTACAAATTTTTTTAAATAAAAAGTAAATTATGCTTTTATATATATTTTTAGAAAATCTACCATTTTAATTTATTCTAAATCTCAAGCACCTATAAAGTTTATACTTTTATTGTGCTAAATTATGTTGATAACATTTTAAATCTATATTTTCAAATATAAATGAATGTATATTAATTATATTTGGATTTTTGACTGATAATATAAAAATAATTAGTATTTTGAAATTATAGAAAGGAGATGTTAATATCTTTCCATGCATTTATTAAAACAGAAATACATAAAATTGTTGCTTTGTTTTTCAAACTAATCTATTTTCTTTGATTTCTTAGCTAGATTTCCATTTATCTCTTTATAAATTTATCCTTTTTCCAATAAGAGAAGAATTGAATAAAAACAAAATAAATCCCTAAAGTAAAAAGGAAAAAAAGAAGAAATATATAAAAAGTGCTCAGCTTCACCTATATGACCTCGAACATAAGGCAAACCCAATTAGCCTTCTTCAAACAAACTCCGTCTCCTTCTCCTCTCCACCGTTAAAAGCCTCGCGATTTGCCTTCTCTCCCCTATTAGGGTTTTCTTAACAAGGAGGGTGAAAAGATGTTCAGAAGAGGACCTTCGAGTAAGAGCGACAACACCAAGTTCTACGAGATCCTTGGCGTTCCCAAGTCCGCTTCGCCAGAAGATCTCAAGAAGGCTTACAAGAGAGCCGCTATCAAAAACCATCCCGACAAGGGTGGAGATCCTGAGAAGGTATTGAATCTTAGATCCCCCCCCCCCCCC
>NC_027750.1:5304202-5322958 GCF_000695525.1 Brassica oleracea var. oleracea | reverse complement strand
AATCTTAGAGCCCCCCCCCCCTTCTTTATTGGCTTAGATTCTGTGGAATTGAATTAGTTCCTTTGAGAAAGTTAACTCCTTTATAGTTTATTGGCTTAGATTCTGTGGAATTGAGTTAGTTCCTTTATAGTTTGATTTGGGTTCCCCGATCGATATGAGCTCGCGTAAGCTCTTGGGTCTTCGTTAAATATATCTATAAGTCCGATTCGATCTGAAAATTTCGAGCTTTAGGTCATTGAAGCTTGCTAGGGATGATTCTTGAATTTGACCTATATCTTTAGATGTTTAACGGTACTTTACATGTCTCTCTGCAGTTCAAGGAGCTAGGTGAGGCTTATGGAGTTCTTAGTGATCCAGAGAAGCGTGAGATCTACGATCAATATGGAGAGGAGGGACTCAAGGATGGAATTGATCGACACGACCCTTTTGATATCTTCTCGTCCTTCTTTGGTCGTAATGAAAGGAGGCAGAGGCGTGGCGAAGATGTTGTTCACCCTCTGAGGGTATCCCTGGAGGATCTTTATCTCGGAACAACAAAGAAGCTCTCACTTTCTAGGAATGCTCTGTGCTCAAAGTGTAGCGGGTTAGTAGATATGCCTCTGTGACTCTTGTCTTGTCTTTCAAATTTTCGTTTCTTTTAATGTCTCCAAGATGCTTAAAAGATTTTGATTTTATGATGTGGCAGAAAGGGTTCAAAGTCTGGAGCTTCGCTGAAATGTGGTGGGTGTCAAGGAAAGGGAATGAAGGTCTCGATCAGGCAGATTGGACCTGGAATGATTCAGCAGATGCAGCATGTTTGTCAAGACTGCAAGGGTACAGGAGAGACCATCAATGATCGTGACAGGTGTACACAATGCAAAGGAGATAAAGTTATCCCCGAGAAGAAGGTGCTTGATGTAGCTGTTGAAAAGGGAATGCAAAACAGTCAGAAGATCACATTCCGCGGACAAGCTGATGAAGCGGTTTGTTACACTATCCTTGTCCCTTCTTTCAGTCATCAATCACTACATTACTCGTCTTATTAACTTTCTTTTGTTATTTCAAAACAGCCTGATACGGTCACTGGAGATATAGTACTTGTCATTCAGCAGAAGGAGCACCCTAAGTTCAAGAGAAAGGGAAATGATCTCTTTGTGGAGCACACCCTCTCTCTAACTGAGGCTCTCTGTGGCTTCCAGTTCGTCTTGACGCACTTGGACGCAAGACAGCTTCTCATCAAATCCAGCCCTGGGGAGGTTGTGCAGCCAGGTACGTATCTCAACCACAAGCCTCTCTAATTACGCCAGCTTTTACTGTGCCTTACCGTGGTGTGTATTTGTTTGTTGATAGATTCATACAAGGCGATAAGCGACGAGGGAATGCCGATGCACCAGAGGCCGTTCATGAAGGGCAAGCTTTACATCCACTTCACGGTCGAGTTCCCGGAGTCGCTTAGCGGAGATCAGACAAAGGCCTTTGAAGCTGTCTTACCAAAGCCGGCAGAGTTTGCTCTGAGCGACATGGAGATAGCCGAGTGCGAAGAGACGACGCTGCACGAGGTGAACATTGAAGCTGAGATGAAAAGGAAGGCTCAAGCTAAAAGAGAGGCTTATGATGACGATGATGAAGAAGAAGGCCCAGGCGGTGGTCACGGTGTTCAATGTGCTCAGCAGTGATCCAACATGCGCATTTTAGTGATATCCAACTTTTGCGTTTTTTTTTGTTAAAATTTTCTTTACATGATTTTTTGGATCTTCTTATAGACTTTGCCTAAATCCTGTTACAAATTTTATTATATTTTTGGAATAAACTTTTCTAGTTTTTGAGATTTTGTCCTCTCCACCAACAATTCAATGTGCTATATCAAGATATTTTCAACAAAATAATTTCTAGCTAGATTTTCAACAATTCAATGCGCATAAGTTGTATATAGTGTTGCTGAAGAAGCTTTATATCAAGAAACAAGACTAGTACAATCCTTACCACACTATTAGCTATTATTATATCTAGAATTGTCTGAAACGGTCCACATGTAATCTCCTCAACTTCGACCATTCAACCTCAGTTCAATTCACAGACGAGAACTACTACTTACGATGCAACATCGATCTTCTTCTGTAGATATCGGTATACATGTGTTATTGAGAAGGAAGGTGGCTCGTACCTCGATTTTATACAGAGCCGAGCCACGGCTAGAACTTTCTGTAGCTCTCTAGAGTTGTAGCTGTTGCCGAGATCTGGATCAATCATCTTATCAATGGAGTTTGCAATGCAAGAGTGTTGTACCCATTCGATCAAGTCTTCGCCTTGTCTGTCTGATGATTGTCCTGTGATCAGTTCCAACATCAACACTCCTAGCTGGAATATCACGTTTCCACATTCCTCATCCGCACATGATCCTACACGTCAGTTTTCCAAAACCGTGAGGAAAGCCAAAAAGGACATTGAGTCTTGGAAAGAAAAAGAAGATTTAGTTTTTTTACCTTCGGAGCAAGCATCATTGGTTGTTTTGGGATGGCTTTGTGTGTGTCTGTTGATGCGGATGTCTGTTATCTGCAAGAGAGAGATTTCAGCTATTGAATTTGCTGAATTTTGTAATCACTGAACTTACTTTGGGGGTGAAGTTTTGATCCAGCATGATGTTACATGAGTTCACTGAAACATCATAGATCTGTGCATCACTACTGCTGAAGATTAGCAAATATTCCTGCGGTTAAAGAGAAGATCATAATCATCTTCTGACTCTCTTTAGTAGTATAATAATCGGTACGTATGTTAAATAAACATTTAAAAAGCAACTTACTAATGCAGCTGCGACCCCAATGGCTATTTGGATGCGAGTCTTCCAGTTCAAAGGAGTCTTGAGCGGATCTATCAAGAAACAGACGGAACGTTTAGTAAAAGGATTGATTATGTTATGATGATAATGTTTTGAGTTTTTTTTTTTACCATTGAGATGTTCTTTCAAGCTTCCATTTTCAATATTGTCATACACTAGCATCCTGAGAAGCAGGCAAGCAAGCAAGAAGAAGATTAAATGAAAAGCTAACAAACAGAAAAATTGTTGTTTGTAGATTTCAAGAAAGAAAGAAAGGAAAGGGAACCTTTTGCGACCGGTGCAAAAGCCGCGAAGCGTGAGGAGATGGCGGTGACGTAAGCGTCCCAAGAGCTGGACTTCCTCGTAGAACCTCTCACGTCCAAGATCGAGAGACTTGAGTTCTTTGACCAAAGCAACCTCACCGCCTTTGAATTTGGCTGTGTATGCGGAACCGTGATAGTTGGTGTAGATAACCTTACGGAAACCTTCCGTTGCTTTCACGAGTTCCGTGTACCCAAATCGTCTGACAAACTCTATTTGACCTGCCATGATGATGGCACACAATGGTAAGGTTATATAAGTCTTTCCAGAAACAGAACATAACACAGAGAGACTAAGTCAAACTCTAGTCGAAATCGAACCAAACATAACCAGGTACAAATTAAACACAGTCGTAGTAATAGATTAGTGTTAAGAGTAACAAGTCATATTTGTACATATGTTAACATAAGAGTAACAAGTCATATAGTCCAATGCAATAATAGTGGAATCAAACTGTAGAATGTAATCTGGAAACAGAAGGTGATTGTGGAAGCCGCTTGAATCTAATCTAAAAGATGGAAAAGAAAAGCGAAATTGTGGCTCACCGGAGCGAGTACGGCGGAGCCAGGAGAGAAGAAGGAAGCGGATTCTGCGGCTAAGGCGAGGTCGATCATCTATTGCCATTCGTTTCTTCACTGATGAGCTAAGTTTCTCTCTCTCTCTCTCTATCTCTCTATCTAGAGAAATGATTGAGTGAGAAGAAGATTGGATCTGATGCTTTTCTTGGAAGTTTTGGGAGTGTCAACTGTACGACTCCATGAGCTGTAAATGCCTTTCTTTTTTTGTTTGTTTGTTTGCTTTCCCACCATCTTTAATCATAACGGTTTTTCATTAAGGTTAGTTAATCAGTAAAGTAATTAATTACTTTTTACTGCCCTTCTTTGTGATTAAAAAAATATTATTTTAATGGACTGGATTAAAATGTGTTTCCCTGACACGCGCTTGTGTTAGAAGACTTTCACGCGCACCCTACTAAAACAGACCCGACCCGGCGGCCCAATTGGAGACCCAGATTCCACCGAATATCCAATATTGTGAATCGCTCTGCTTCTTCCTCGCCTTCTGCTTCTTCCTCCGCTCGAGTGACAGCTTCAGGTACGTTAAACTCTCCAATCCCATCGTTATTTCCGTCTGTGTGAATTTCTTATCATCACTGAACTTAATTACTTAGCTGTGATGAGATCGAATCAATGTTATTCCCCTTGAGAGATTCGATTTTTCGTTTTTCGATTTTGCTCGTCAAGTGTCTACTGAAACAATCTCTGAGGAAATCCATAATCTGAATCCGACATCGTGATACGCGAATTGAAAAACTGTAATTTGATAGTGTTCTTGTATAAAGAAAGAAGTCAAGATTGTTGGGATGCTGTAAATATCTTTTGGTGGAAGTTATAAACTTTGCTTTTGCCGCCCTGTTATAGCTCCAGTTTATGTGTAAGCATGTTGGAGCTTCACTGCAAGAGACGCTATAGAAAGAATATGTAGCTTTCTCATCGATTGTCTAGTTTCATATCCTTGGAAAGTTCCTAGCTTTGTGGAGGCATTGTCATGAGTTATGACATTCTCCTTCGCTTTGAGATACCTTTTTTGATGTTGTTGATTTGTTTTGCAAGATTGATGTAGAGTATCTTTAATCCGCTTTGCATTAGTACATAAGATTGAAGCTTTAGGTGAATGGTGGCTACGTTTTAGAATTGTATTTCTCTGCTAATTTAATTTGTTTATGTACTTAGTTTTTAGTTCGTGTTAAAGATCTTCACGGTATGCCTGCTGTGCAATGAACCTGAAGTTTCTTTCTGAGTGGTTAAATTTTTGTTGGTCAGATTTTGCGAGAAAGTGAAAAATGAGAAGACAGGGAAACTTTGCGGACTCGCCTGCTACCGGATATGGAGCTGGACAGATACAGAATGCACATTCTGATTTCCAAGGTCAGTTAGAGGCGTTCACGCCTGAGAGGGACCAACCATCGCAACCAGATGGTCAATGGAGATGGGAAAGAGATGGTCCCCCGAATATGTCCAGGCCTATGCCAACTGCTGCTTACAATGAAAGTACGTCTCTTTACTTACTGATAGGGGTTGCTTCTAAAGTCTCGTAGGCAATGGTATTGTTGTTTTAGAATTTTTGGTGAATTTGAAAATCCATTTATAAACAGGCAATGGACATATACAACAAGTTTTGTATAAATTGTTGAGGAGTGTTAGTTGCATATTTGTTTTTGGTGGAGATATTTTTAAAAACCATATCCTTTTGTAGTTCCTCCTGCATCGACTGTATCTCAGGCTTTAGGGTTTATCTCTTGATACCAGCGTTGTGTTCATGCAGGCCAAGGCGTTGATTCATCAAGGACATATTACCGCGGCCAAATGGATCCAAAATCAGGAATGGAGACACAAGGCAGCGGTCCAAGAGCTCAACCACAGCACCATGAAAACTCGAAACCTGGCTATGAGAATAACCGTGGGATGCAGACCTTTGAAGGCATTGAACAGAAGTTCATGGATGATATAACAAGACTAGCAAAAGATCAAATGGGAGCAGAGGATGCAGAGATTGCCAGACATCGAGAGGTTAGGAACAAAAGCTCTGCTACTGAACTACTCTAGTTTTGGTTTTAGTTAGTTGATCTGAAGTCTTTTTAAACTCTCTGTATACAGAGAATAAACACCATTAATACTCGGTACGAAGAACAGTTAGCTGCACTGAGATCACGCCACGCAGGTAAAAGAGAAGAGATCATGAGGAAAGAATCACAAGCTAGGCAGCAACAGTACAAGCAGCAAACACCTGGGATGATGGATCAGTATCATACAAACGCGGTTGGTGCGGCCAATCTAAGACCATCTGGCCATCCCCAGGGTTACATTGGTAATGCTCAAGATCCAGCTGATGCACCACCATCCAGATCCTATGGATCAGATCGGTTTGAAGCATATGGAGAGAGAGCTAGGTTTCAGGGCGGAGAGAGGGATCATGGATTCGAGTCCAGGGGTCAGTACCCTGGTGGGACAGTCTCACGGTTCTACTGATGTAATATACATGTTGTGTTACTTTGCTTTTTTTGAATTATAGATCAGTTAAGCTTTCAAGACTATCCAGACTTTGAAATTGACTACAATACCATTGTTATTCTTATACGCATACGTCATAAGTTGTCTTTTTAACCTTCTTAAAAGACACATCATGTGATAGTAATAATATCAGATCCAAAAGATGGTGACTAAAGCTACTTTATTGATTACTTTGTCAAGTAGTATAAGTTCATTATCCATATGAGTTATTTGGGTGATACATGACTCAAAATGCAATTCAATTTAATCAAGTCTATGAGGCAAATAGTGCTGGGTTCGCGGGTCGACCCGCCCCGCCCCACCGCGGGTCGAATCATTTTTTCGATTCAAAAACTTGATCCGCATAATCCGCAAACAAAAACTTTTATATCCGCACCCGTCCCGCCAAAACCCGCGGGTAATATTAATTATATTAAAAATAGTTATTTTAATTAAAAATGATTATTTTCTAATTATATAATAATTATTTTAATTAAAAATAATTATTTTTTATTTATATAATAGTTATTTTTAAAAAATACTATTAAAAAATATATTTATAATTAAAATTATACAAATATTTATTGTTTTTTATATATTTTACGAAAAAATATTTTTTTTTCAAAAATGTTTTTTTTTAATTTGCGAGTTGGCGGGTACCCGCAATTCAAATTCGGCTGACCCGCACCCGCCCCGCGGCGGGTCAAACGGGGCGGGGCCCGCGGGCAATGATTAAAATTTCCAGCTCTAGGCAAAGCCATATATCTTGCCGAAATTCTTTTATTTATTTATTTTTTTGTTATTTTTTTCCAATTAAAAAACTATACCAGAGTAGACTAAAAGAATCGAACCAGTTAGCTAAGATGGTGAAACTGAGTCGACATAAACTATAACAAAACTGAGTAGATATAAACCATAGTTGAAGGTAAATTTTTAGCACCACGTGCTGACTAGTCAATCTTTGTATTTTGTGCCCTAGGGATATGTCGGATGATAAAATTAGAGAAAAAACGTTTACATCGTAAAAACTCTCCCTGTAATGAACACCGATCATTCTATTGGTGTAGACATATTTTCACCGGTTGAGAATAGTCTATTGCAAATTTCTTGTTGATTACATCGTTCAAATCAGTGGTTCACATTTTTTTGTTATTAAAATTTTATATTTGAACCGTTTAAAATAATTACAATACTTATTTTCATATGTACTTCCCAATTAAAATTAGGATTCGAGCTTATACAAAAAAAAAATCATTTCTTGGTCAAAATACAAATTAACCTTTAACATGAAAAATATCTTTGTAAATAATTCGATAATCTGCAATATTTGTTATATTAGCAACAATAAATCTACAAATTTGTAAAACAAAAATTACTATATAGAATTTCCCTCCTTCCTTATATCATCTTCGCGAGGGACGACGACACAAAAAAAAAAAAAAATCTCTCTCTATTTTGTCGTGCGTGCGTACGGGCGTGCGTTGTTAGATGGTGACTGTCTGAAGAAAAGATCGGTCCCTCCTCTCCGTAAACATCTCTCTCTCTCTCTCTCTCTCTCTCTCTCTCTCTCTCTCTCTCTCTCCCTGCGAATCTTTGCTTTTGGCAATCGTGTGCGGAGGAACTATGAGCGTGGCATCAACGTCCGAGGAATCTCCCGATTCAGCTCAGCGGATCGATTCGTTCAACGGCGAGCAGAGCGTCTATTTCGTCCCCTTCAGGTATCTCCTTTTCTCCGTCTCTCTCTCTCTCTAGCTCTCGCTACCGTATTCTTTCATTGTGATTGGAATATTCGGCTAATCTGAATCGCATCTCAGTAAATAAGGCGTTTGATTCGAATGGGGTATTTGATTTAAAATTGATTTGATCTTTTAGAGATTTTGAAACCTGTGGATCCTTGGCTATTGCTGATTGGTATCAAATCAAATATTCATTCCAATAGCATTAGAGAGAAACATTCGATTAACCAAGTGAACTTTTGAATGTCTCTCAGGTGGTGGAAAGATGCTCAAGAGTCAGTGCCTTGTGAATCTGTTGAGAAAAGAGAGATCTTGTATACAGCAGCGACTACTGGGTCGTCTTACGGAGGCCCTATGAAGTTGATTAACAACATCTTTAACTCCGATATCTTGTTTGATCTGAGGAGAGAAGGTGATGATGCGTTACAGAGTAATGACACGGGAGAAGCAAGCGTCTCAGGCAGGGACTTTGCTTTGGTCTCAAGTGACATGTGGCTGCAGGCACTCAAATGGTAAGGGTGTTGTTTGCTCCAGAATGACTTGATTCAGTCTGTTGAAATCCTTTGTTAGAAGTTTGTGTTGGGATGTGTGAGAAAGCTACAGACTTTGAGTCAATCCTCGTACCTATTGTATATATGCTTGGGTATACTGTACATTGTACCTTTTAGAAAAGTAAAGGTGATGTCCTTACTTTGTGACCCATTACTTCTTTGCTCCCAGGCACCATAACGATAAAATTAATGAGAAAGGCGTGAAAAGTTTCTCCACTGGAGGCGTTGACAGAGGCGATGTTTATCCAGTACAACTCAGGCTCTCCGTCTTGCAGGAAACCAATTCATTGGCGGTTAAAATTTGCAAAAAGGTCTCTTCAAGCTTACAGCCTTCTTTATTTGCCTAATCTAGTGCCTTACTGGCGCCACATTTTCTTGCTGCTATAGAAGTGCAGTGATCCACATTATTCATTTCATTGGGACTTGGTTTCCTCATAATTGAATTTCCCTATGAGACATTGCATAGCTATAGGTCAGGAGACTCTACCTTCTATCTGCTGAATTTGTAATCTACAAAATATACTTCATCTCCACTGAAGATTCATGCTTGAACCATATTAGAACCCATTTTGTTTCGTGTTCCATGTATGATCTTTTCTTGTTTCAAATCTTATGTTTTCTGCCTGCAGGACAATTCAGTTGAGTGCTTCAGACGAGCATGCAAGATATTCAGTTTGGATTCGGAGCAGGTAATGTGTTCCATTTATGATCTTTTTACCTACTATGTACACGATATGCAAATGGCAGTTTATCGTATGTGGCGTAGGCAATATATTCATGCAATTACAAATTATACCTGTACCTTTGGTTCTGTAGCTGCGCATTTGGGATATTTCTGGGCAAACAACCTTGTTTTTCCAAAAAGATATGAACAATTCCAAGGCTTGCCAACAACAAACAGATCAAGAAGTAAGTTTGACGACGTCCCTTTTCCTTTTTTTTTCCTTCATACTTCCTTGATGCGGTATTTCTTATCCTTCATTACTTATGGTCCAACAGATTCTTCTAGAGCTGCAGATTTATGGGTTATCAGACTCCATCAACTTGAAGGAATCTAAAAAAGAAGATGGTTCCACACATCAAACCAACGGAATTACCAATGGCACAACTTTCAGATTTGGACGGAGTCATTCTTTGAGCTTTTTGGGAAAAGCTGGAGAAGCCGGAACTTTGGGGCTGACAGGCTTGCAGAATCTAGGAAATACTTGTTTCATGAACAGCTCCCTTCAGTGCTTGGCTCACACACCAAAGCTTGTTGATTTCTTTCTTGGAGAGTACATCAGAGAAATAAATCTGGAGAACCCATTGGGAATGAAAGTACGCCACTCTATGGTTCTTTGTATAAATATGTGCTGTGGCTGTTTAATATATTCTCTTGCTTCTTGGTTAGCCTCACCGATCAAATTTTCTTCTGGCAGGGTGAGATCGCCTTAGCTTTTGGTGACTTGTTAAGGAGTTTGTGGGCTCCAGGTGCATCAACAGTGACCCCAAGGACATTTAAAGCAAAACTTGGCCGCTTTGCTCCTCAGTTTAGTGGCTTTAATCAGCATGATTCGCAGGTCAGGGAAAACACTTCAGTTTATAGAATCTGAATTAAGTGAGCCTTCCTGATGTTTCCTCTCAGCATTAACGACTGCATAATGGGATATTCCATTCATGTGTTTCGGGTTTCTTGATTTGGTTGCAGGAACTTCTAGCTTTCTTGCTGGATGGACTTCACGAGGACTTAAACCGTGTAAAGAACAAGCCATATGTGGAAGCAAAAGATGGAGATGGCCGTCCAGACGAAGAAGTGGCTGATGAATATTGGCGAAATCATATGGCTCGGAACGATTCAATAATTGTTGATGTGTGCCAAGTAAATATCTCAGGTTCCCAAATTGTTTATATACCTCTACCGACAATCACGCAAAGAATTGGGTTTGACTGCACATTAGGAAACTATAGTTAGTTTGAATTCAGCTTGAAAAATGTTGGATGCTCAAGCTGCGTAGTATTTTTAATGTTTCACGTGTCATTTAATCCGCATATATTTAAAATTCTTCCATCAGTTTGGTCAGTGCAATTTTATCTACTTGAATGCGATCATATTACCATGTTATTAAGTTATTTGATTGTCTCTGTACCACTATTTTTTTGTAAGAATTGCTTTGTGTTTTCTGGCTATGTCACGAACTTTAAGCATCCTGAATATCCTCATCTTCTTTGATTCAGTGCAGTTGCTAATAATATATCCTGACATTGGTATGCATTTCTGATTGTAGGGCCAGTACAAGTCAACATTAGTTTGTCCTATTTGCAAAAAGGTTTCGGTTATGTTTGATCCGTTCATGTACCTATCGCTACCTTTGCCATGCACGTCAATTCGAACAATGGATTTAACAGTCATGAGTGCCGATGGAGGTAGTCTGCCTGTCTCAGTGACTGTCAACGTTCCCAAGTTTGGAAAATTTGAAGATCTTCAGAAAGCTCTTGTAACTGCCTGCTCTTTGCCAGAGGACGAGACTTTAATGGTTACTGAGGTATATTTCTATATCATATGCTATATTTGACGCTTCGGGTCGTATTTTGGTGCTTAGGCAGATCATTTGTAAATTTATATTCATTCGGTCTTTACTTTTATAGGTGTACAACAATCGGATTCTTCGTGTCCTGGAGGATCCTAGTGATTCATTGTCCTTGATCAGAGATGGTGACAAACTTGTCGTGTATCGGTTAAAGAAAGATGCAAACGATTCTCCTTTGATTGTATTTATGCATCAGAAGCTGGAAGAGTAAGTTTGCCTAGTATTCAAATGCTAAGTAAGGTTCTTATCAAGACAAACTAGTTAGACATTATCTGTTTGTTTATAGCTCTTTCCTCAGCAACCAATATTTATAGCTCTGGCCTATGTATAATGCATCTCTAACATGTTTTTTTTTTTCAATTAACTAAGTGTACTGCAGTTTCAAATTTATGGGGTATCAAATATGTAACCGTCTCAATGTTATTTCAGGCAGTTCATCTGTGGGAAATCAAGCCCAACTTGGAAGGGATTTGGAATCCCCTTGGTCTCGAGGCTTTGTGATGTCGAGAATGGATTTGATGTTGAGAAGATGTACCTTAAGTTGCTTAGTTCATTTAAGATGCCTAGTGAAGTCTTCACAGAGAATCTTGAAAATCCTACCGAAGAAGAAGCAACTGAAAAAGCAGGTACGGATGGTACTACTTCAGCTGAGGATAAAAATTCCACTGATGTGAAGGAGACTACTGAGTCTGTTCCAGACCCTGTGTTGAGGCTTTACCTAACCGACGACATAGGAGGCTCAATAGAATCTGAGATATTGAAAGAAAAGCCTGTAAATATCAAATCCAAGCGGTTGAATGTGCTTGCACGTTGGCCAGTAAAAGAGCTAGACGTTTATGATACTTGTCTTCTGAGCTCCTTGCCTGAGGTTTCCAAATTTGGAACTAAGAGGCCCCAGGAAACCGTCTCGCTTTACAAGTGCCTTGAAGCATTCTTGACGGAGGAGCCTCTTGGTCCTGATGACATGTGGTGAGTTAAGGATCAAAACCATCATTTTCTCATTTTTATTCTCAGCTTTTTGATGAGTGAAATCTTTTGACAATCGCTCACCTAGTGCAGTTGAACTTGAACTTTATTTTTATGCCTTTTAGATATCCAAGTAGCTGACATGAGTCATAATCGTTTTAGGTATTGTCCTGGCTGTAAAGAACACCGACAAGCCATTAAAAAGTTGGATCTCTGGAGGTTGCCAGAGATACTGGTGATTCATCTGAAGAGGTTTTCTTATAGCCGGTTTATGAAGAACAAGCTGGAGGCCTTTGTGGATTTCCCGATAGATGGTTTTGATCTGTCAAGCTACATCTCATACAAGAATGGTCAGACGACTTATCGCTACATGCTCTATGCGATTAGCAATCACTATGGAGGCATGGGAGGTGGTCATTACACTGCATATGTCCACGTAAGTGATAAATCCATCTATACTTCCTCGTGTATGTCTCAACGTTTAAGAGGAGGATATTACTTGTGCTAACAGGCTCATAATTTCCAAGTCTATTGGGTTGACTCCATACGATTTTTGAATCCTCATTTGATTCATCTTTTCTTTTGCAGCATGGGGGAGATCGATGGTATGACTTTGATGATAGCCATGTCAATCAGATCAGCCAAGAAAAGATCAAGACGTCGGCTGCTTACGTTCTGTTTTATAAACGTTTAGTAGAAGAATAATGAACCAGAAGCTGAAAGAAGAAGAAAGAGGTACGTGCAGTTTTGCCATTGTGAGGGAAGCTTATTTAAGAAACATCATTGGCTTTATTCTCATTCAGTACATGATAAAGATCAGAGCAGCTGTGTGTTGAGGCTTGCAAACAGAAGAAGAAGAAGAGCTGAGGACATGTTGCGGGGAATTCATTTTATTTATACAAAAGTTGGTGTCTGATTATATCATTGAACAATCTTCAATTTAGAGTAGGAAGAATAGAGAAATGCGTTTGAACAAAACCCTAAACCCTTGTGAGATATCTTTCTCATTGTTTTTTTTAGTTTTTTTTTCAGTCATTGCATCTTGACCATTGAAAAGGAAAAATCTCTACTTTTTAACTGATTCTTTTCTTTTTGGAATGTCTTTTTCTTCAGAAATTGTCCAGTCTTGTGACTGACCATAAGAGTGTCTGTCGAAATGAATGCCATCACAACCTCAAGGGTTCGATTTCGCTTGGATATAACCCTAACTTAGAAACATCTGCCTCGAGAAAATAGTTTTGCTGGATTCTGTTGATGTAGAACTGTTACTTGGGGTTTATGCATGCTTCCAGTTACATATGGTTATGGTATGAGCCTGTTTCTCCGTTTTGTAGCTCTGAAGCTGCCTAGAATATGATGATATTAACAATGCAAAGCTGTGGACACAAATATTGAATGCAGGGAGAACGTAATATACAGTATTGCAATCTCTATGAGTTAGGGACGTGCAAATCCATTGGAGGGTGTTCCACCTGCTGTTAAAACAGATTTGACTAAAAAAATATAATGAGACGAGTAAAACCAGAATGGTACGTGCTGCTGACATGGTGCAGCTTCCGGGAGTGAAGAAGGCACCAAAGAAGCGAATAGCTGCAATGCTTGAACCAACTGTTGAAAGTTTGAGCGGTGAAGATGGCGAGCCGGTAGCAGAAAATGAAGAAGAAAATGAATCAGACGCTGAAGACTCAGGTACTGTGCATTTTTTTGTGAACTATTATAGTAGATTCATTCAGGTAACTGGTTCTGTATAAATGAATGACTGATCCTCAGAAAGACATTCCATTAGATCTGTAATCCTGACTTTCGAACTACTTGACCATATGTAATCCTGACTTTGGTCTTCTGTTTTGCTTTTGATATTCCAGAAGAAGCAACTAATGGAGAAAAGCTGGAGTCAAATCTAAAAATCTGAATGCCAGAGGTCTCTTGTTACCTCTTTTGATCCATTGTGTGTTTCCTTTAGAAAAGTCAAGCTTAGAACCATAGCTTGGCTCTGAATGATTCTTTATTACACCACATCTCTCTATCTCTGGGAGGGATTTTGTTGAGAGCATCATAACTAACTCTTTAACGAACTATATAATTGGGTTTCAGGGATCCAAGTTGATATGGATTTGAAAGGGGCTGGAACCTCAGGTTCAAGAAAGGCAGCTGGCAGAGGCAGAGGCAGAGGCAAAGCCGCAGAAGCTGAGAAGGCGCCGGTTCCAAGAGAAAGAGATGAGAAGCCAAAGACGTCTCGTTTTTTCAGGCAAGATTATCAAAGAAATGTATCTTTCTGGAATGTTCATGTTCAGGTAGGCTTTTTTGTTAGTTTTCTTTTCCAGGATTGACAAATGAATTTGTGCTGTTTCTGGTGGTATGTAAGGGTGGATTCTAGACTCCTAGTTTGTATCGAACACACAAGGCCAATACCTTTTTGAACTATGGGAATAAGCATCTGCTCCCACCTATAATGCACCATTCATCAGAACCACAATTCGCTTTTTCGTTATATCTAACATCCACAACACTTTAGATATACAATACAGTACATTTGGTTTTTGCTCGGCCAAGTTTTTGAAGATAAGTAGCAATCAATCAAAATAGATAAAACAAACTCAAGCTCTTATTTATCCATCTTGCACTATCCATCTTTCTAAAAGTCAATCAGTGCATATGCAACGATTGTTTCAGGATCATGTAATGATCATTTCACTTTGTAATTGTTTCCTGAACTGTATGACTCCGGTCATAGCAAAATTGTAACCGTATTTCTAAATAAAAATACTTTAAAAAAAAAAAAAAAAAAAAACTCAAGCTCTTAAAACAATCAGAAAAATTATTTTCCAGGAATTTAATCTTTTCTAACAAACTCAGATCATAATCAAGTAGCTATCAAATTGAATGGAAGAAACTATTGAACCATAAACCAGTGAATAATAATAACAATAAATAAATTCCTTACAAGAACCTAATATTCTCAATGTGACCTGGAAAACATGACATCCAACTAGTCCCATGGATACCTCTGAAATCACCATCCTTCATTCCTAGGATCTCTACTTTTCTTATAATCTTTTTATTAAAATCATAATAACAAACATAAAAAGGCTTAGATGAGTCTAACAATACACTGAACACCACAAGCTCCCCCGTACGGATCACTCCTTCAGACATTAAGTGACTCGCAGTTAAATATTTCCACTGAGAAGGTAAGACACACGTCATGCTCGACCATTCCTGTTTCTCAGCATCTTCAAAAACCCACAATGTCATAAAATTTTCTGGGAAAGAACAATCTATACGGGCCAATTTTCCCTTGTAATTTATAAATATGGACCTGTATGCGGTAGAGAACATATATGACTCCAGCTTGGGTATTTTAATAAAATCAATCTTCTCAGATCTAACATCGAACCTAACTATTCTTGACAGTCCAGCTCCATAGTATAGAGCACCATCAATGCATGTCTCTCCGCAAACATAGCTGTAATTATCTCCGGTCGGGTTCTCAATCTTTCTCCACTCTTGTTTCTGAGATGAACTCACAGTGCAAACGAAATGCTCCTGTTGGTTATATTTTCTTATAGAGTCGGACCTCATCGTCACACATAGCACCTTGTATTGATCTTTGACTGGATCGTACCCAAGACTTGCGTGCATGCATCTTCCGTTGGGTGTAACCTCTGGCAGTTTCACAGCTTGTCTTGTAATGGGATTATAAACAGTGATAGTATTACAAACCTGACCTCTGAAGCAGACGAAACCGTTGACAGAACCAGAGATCAAGTAGTCGCTGGGTTCCAAGATCGGCATGTCGTATCTGGCCATGACTGTGGATGATTTATCATCGTCCTTGTTGTCTGTGTGTTCAGGAGCCGAGAAGATGAAATTGATCTTCTGCAAATTTTTTAGAAGATAGGACATGAGAAGGAGACGAGGACGAGTCTTTGACCAAGTCAGGAACGAGTCTACAAAATTTTTGCTGCGGATGGTAGAGAACCATAGCTTAGACACGGATTGGAATCGTAAGAGCGACTTCGCAGGAAGTCGAGAGAGTATCTCGATAACGAGATCGAAAGGAATGGTTGTTGTTGTGCTGTTTCCTGCATGATCTAGGTCAATTCGTTCTCGTGAGAGAGATGGTTGTGAATCTTCCATGGCTGCTTTGTGGTGAAGTCCAAAACCCTAAATAAAAAACGCAATAACAGTAGTACTAGTCACGGAACAATTTATAACCCCCATCAATCCAGTAAAACCTAACCAACTAAAGCCGAACCGAACCGAAATAGTAAATGTGGTTTGGAGATATTATCAACGTGTAGATTCGGAGACTTAGGCAATGGCAACTCTCTCGATCTATCTTGTTGTGTTGCATCTTCTATTCTCCTGTAAGTTGCTTCCACTTATTTGAGAATATATAATATTGATCTTAACCAAAAATTGCTTTATTTTGTCTTTACATGAAGTTTTTGTTGTTGATATCCCCTTTTTTCTTGCTATCATTCAATCTCCCTTATTTTTCTGATGAAGTTTTTGAGTGTGCAATCCACCATGCACTCATATTGAAATAAGGGTTTTGTAAAGTTCCCTAGGCTGTTTCCACATGTACATTTAGCTTTATTAGTTATCTCTTTCTGCTGGTGAAATGTTTGCTTTTTTCTTCACGATTCACTACCTTTGATGATATTGATAAGTCTTTAGACATTGTGTATTATATATTGCTGCCTTGCCTCTCATCCGTCTGTGAAGAGTCAACTTTCTTGATCTCCTGCTTTTCTTTTTATTAATATTATCTGATATATGTGTATATATAATATATTCCTCATTCAAAATTTCTGACTAACGTCAACATTGACGACCATAGGGAGACTCTTCGTATCTTCCCCTACTCTTGAGTCGCTTGACGAGTCCACTGCAGACACTTCCTAAGGTTAATATATGTTTCTTGTTCATGAACGCAATATACACTTGTTTGGTATATGCAAAAATGTTCACAGGATGAAGCAGTTTCAGGAGGACTATGATACTATTATAGAGTTGGCAAAATTTAAGGTACACACGATTTTCATTTTCATGGGATATCACTGCGACCAAGAATCTCTACTACTGCGTTGCAATATTTTCGAATCAGTTAAAACAGCTTTGACTAAAAAAAATATAATGAGACAAGTAAAACCAGAATGGTACGTGCTACTGACATGGTGCAGCTTCCGGGAGTGAAGAAGGCACCAAAGAAGCGAATAGCTGCAATGCTTGAACAACTGTTGAAAGTTTGGGAGGTGAAGATGGCGAGCCGGTAGCAGAAAATGAAGAAGAAAATGAATCAGACGCTGAAGGCTCAGGTACTGTGCATTTTTGTGAACTATTATATAGTAGATTCAGGTAACTGGTTCAGCATAATCAATGGCTGAGCATCAGAAAGACATTACATTAGGTATGTAAACTACTTGACCATAATATATAATCCTGACTTTGGTCTTCTGTTTTGCTTTTGATATTCCAAGAAGTAACTAATGGAGGAAACCTGGAGTCAAATCTAAAAAATCTGAATGCCAGAGATCTCTTGTTACTTCTTTTGATCAGTTGTGTTTTTGCTTTAGAAAAGTCAAGCTTAGAACCATATCTTGGCTCTGAATGATTCTTTATTACACCACATCTCTATCTCTGGGAGGGATTTTGTTGATAGCGTCATAGCTAACTCTTAAACGAACTATTATAATCGGGTTCCAGGGATCCAAGTTGAAGTGGATTTGAAAGGAGCTAGAACCTCAGGTTCAAGAACGGCAGCTGGTAGAGGCAGAGGCAGAGGCAAAGCCGCAGAAGCTGAGAAGAAAGAGACAGGACGAGGCACCGGTTCCAAGAGAAAGAGCTGAGAAGCCAAAGACAATGTATCTTTCTGAATGTTCATGTTCAAGTAGGTATAAAGGTTTTTTCTATAGTTTTTTTTTTCCTGGATTGACAAATGAATTTGTGCTGTTTCTGGTGTGTAAGGGCGGATTCTAGACTTCTAGTTTGTATCGAACACAGAAGACCAATAGGAATAAGTATCTGCTCCATACATTTGGTTTTTGCTTGGCCAAGTTTTTGAAGATAAATAACAATCATACACAATAGATAAAAACCAACCAAGCTCTTAAAACAAACAGAAAAAAATATTTTCCAGGAATTTAATCGCGTCTAACAAACTCAGATCATAATCAAGTAACTATCAAATTGAATGGCAGAAACTAATGAAACATGAACCATAATAATGATAATAATAAATTTTTCTTACAAGAACCTAATATTCTCAATGTGACCTGGATAACAAAACATCTGACCGTTTATACGTCTCAAATCAACATCCTTCATTCCTCGGATCTCGAATTTTCTTGTACTCTCTTTGTAAAAATCATAATAACAAAAACATAAAAAGGCTGAGAAAAATCAGACTTCGTAGCATGAGCTTTCTGTAGACGCTTTTCTCTCGGGCATTATCGAGTTTTCAAATTTCAACATGTTCTCCGACGCCGGTGGTGCAGACGCACGCCGGCGTCACCTCTGCCAGTCTTTCCTAGCCACGACTTGATACGCCCTAAAATAGGGAAGGATCACTCGACCGGACTAAAGGGATATGAACTCGCCAAAAGGGAGAACTGATGGATTGAACGGTGACACAATGGGTTGCGGATGGCCCAATGATACTACCAGACTTCAGTTGGTGCTTGATATGACTCACAAGTCCACCAAAAGAAGGATTTCTAAACGTTGCCTGATATGACGCACAGGTCCAACGAATTAGAGGCT
>NC_027750.1:5259281-5301550 GCF_000695525.1 Brassica oleracea var. oleracea | reverse complement strand
AACGTTAAGCAAGAGACAATAGTGACACCGGTCTCCAAGGGGGAGTGTTATGAACGTGAATGATGAAAGTCAAGAATACACGCACCGAAATGGAAATTTCGTGTGTATGAGTATTATGTGGAGCCCGCGTCACTATGCACGCACAGTAAATCCTACTTTTTCATTTCTATATAAACGATCGTTTCGATCAATTGTAAACACACCTTAAAAAACACTTCTCTTCTATTCTCTCTCTGTATCAGTGTTATTTCTTTCTACGGGTATAAAATTTCGCCCTTATTTAAATTCCTGCGATACAAATAAATTCCAGTTCTTTTATAACACGTTTCAATTTTTTTTTTCAGTATTAAAATATTTTATATTTTTAATGATTAAGATTATGATATAGTACCCTTATTTAATTTATAATTTTATTCCATGACAAAGTGTATTTACTTAGATAGTTCCACGTTACTATTTGAGAAGGAACAATGATGGTTTTATTGAAAACAGCACATGCGTAAACAAAACTGTTCTTCTCTTTCCCACAGAAAATAACTATTATCATTCTTCATGACAAGGTTTAATATATTCCGAACTGTTACGCTAAGTTTTCTTGTCCTCGTATATTCCGGCTGGCTGGTCATGTTCTCGTTCCCTAGTCTTCGGTTCTCTCCCTTTAAACCTGTCTAGGCTCGACTTCTCGCTCGGACTTCTAAAGTTTGTATCATTACTTCTGGTCATGTTCGTTCTCTCACGCGCTAAACTATTGATTGCTTTTGTTTTCATGTTTTTAACTTTTTTTCTGTGGAAACAAGTCTACAAGTTTTATATTTGCTAATCATATCTTGTAAAACCCCAACGTTCATTTTTGACATGATGTTTACAACTTAGCAAAATGTTTTAAAAAAAATCAGTGTATGATGCGTTTTCTGGCGGCTTCACTGTACCGGCAAGAACAACTAGTCTACAGTGATTGTTGAAGTGAGGAATGGTTGAATCCATTTTCTTTTGAGCAAACAAGTGACATGTCTAGAACATTTTAATATAACTAAAAAACTCAGTTAATCTTATCCCTAATTCATAGGAATTCATAGAGGTAACCCCTACGAAAATATTAATTTTTTCGGTAAATGCTCTATATACCGAAGCCTATGATTTTTAGTGTTGTTTTAAAATTTCTAAACACATTCTACATTTGTAATAATTTATATTAAACTTTTTTTAATAGCACATGGGCATAGTTTAATTTTTTGTCAATTAATTTAGTAAAACTTCATAATACTCTCTAAATTGGTGGACTAACTATTATAAAATTGCTATTTTCTAGAGAAACAGAGGCAACAAAATTTTTAAACCTCTTTGACATTCATCATATGTTAGTGAATGATGCAACTATGCATTAAAACAGTATTTTCACATTTTTGAATTTTTCTCAAAATCTATGTGTTAACCCCTACGAAAATATTGAATTTTTGGTAAATCCTCTATATACTGAAACCTATGATCTTTAGTGTTGTTTTAAAATTTCTAAACACATTCTACATTTGTAATAATTTATATTAAACTTTTTTTAATAGCACATGGGCATAGTTTAATTTTTTGTCAATTAATTTAGTAAAACTTCATAATACTCTCTAAATTGGTGGACTAACTATTATAAAATTGCTATTTTCTAGAGAAACAGAGGCAACAAAATTTTTAAACCTCTTTGACATTCATCATATGTTAGTGAATGATGCAACTATGCATTAAAACAGTATTTTCACATTTTTGAATTTTTCTCAAAATCTATGTGTTAACCCCTACGAAAATATTGAATTTTTGGTAAATCCTCTATATACTGAAACCTATGATCTTTAGTGTTGTTTTAAAATTTCTAAACACATTCTACATTTGTATTAATGTATATTAAACTATCTTTCATGGGACATGGGAATCGTTATAATTTTTTGTCAATTAATTTAGTAAAACTTCATAATACTCCTTAAATTGGTGGACTAACCACTATAAAAATCTAAGACTTCGTAGCATGAGCTTTCTGTAGACGCTTTTCTCTCGGGCACGGTTATCGAGTTTTCAAATTTCAACATGTTCTCCGACGCCGGTGGTGCAGACGCACGCCGGCGTCACCTCTGCCAGTCTTTCCTAGCCACAACTCCATCTTTAATTCACTTCTGTCCTGTATCTCTTATGGTTTCTTTCAACTTTGCTGCTCTGGATCTACTGTCAACACTACCGGTAGAGATCTCCGTGGTCTCGTACTGTTGGTCGGAGTTCACCAGAGTGGACCTTTTCTCCAGGGACTCCTGGATAATTTTCTCAGACGATACCTCTCTCCATCTTTTCATCCTCCATGTCTCCTCTCATCAGATCTTCAGATCTATAAACCTATTTAACTCAACCTCAGCGATGAAGCGCCTGTCTGAAGACCCACACCGTAAACGACTCCAGCCACACCTTCTCTTAACATCTTGCGTTAATCCGGCGACCGATGTAGATGGGATTCCATTCCGGCGACCAGATCTATTTCTTCAAAGCTTGATAAGGTTGTGTTGTCTGCTCAATACTCTCACCTTCTCCACCCAGTTAAGTTATATTCTCTCCAGTCTTGCTTGGGAGTCCGGCAAAACCTGTTATGGTGAAGAACAGTCTCCTCCTCCGACTTGTCTCGATGGCCATCTAGCTTGTTCCGGTGAGCTCTGCAAATACCCACCGACCACTGCTCTTTGTCTTTCAACCAGGGATCTCCTCGCCGCTTCCGACTCGTACTCCAGATCCACAACGTCCCTTGCCAATGAGCCAGAAGCTATTGGACCAAGATACGAATCTTCATGGGCCTGGCCCAGTACTTTGGCTAAAGCTGCTATCCCAGTTATCAATCTACTAAAATCCAGAAACCTGAAACACATTGTGAGCCAATCAATTTCGGTTTTGGTTTCTATGGTTAATTTAAAGAGCTTCGATGGATTCATTGAAGTCTTTATTCTGAGCTTATTGCAATATCACTCACTTAAGAAGCAGTTTTCGGTGGATTCACCGGATCTGTTATCGTTTTCATCATCCTCCTTGGTCGAGGATAGAATCTTACAATCATACCTCCATTCTATGAACGGAGATGTTCTTTCGGATCCTTTTCCGAGTTATTGTTTCAGCTTACTCGCCGGTTTGTTTCCTTGCGTAGCGGTCTGTACGGGGCCAGAAGGTGCAATCAAGATTACTTCGGTTTTTCTTGTTGGTGAGGGTTGTCTCGCAACGTCACTTGTGACTAAATCTCAGCTATCCGACTTTGCCGGAAATGCTTTATCGACGCATTCAAGCCATGTCTCGAATCCGCTGTCAACTTCATATGAAGACTTATTATGTAATTGCTTTTTTTGTTGTAGTTTATATATGGTTTGTCTTCAAGAGGATGTTTAATTCTCTCTTGTCATTGTAGTCGTCAAGTTTGAATTTAATGAAAGTTGTGTTTCAAAAAAAAAAAAAAAACCACTATAAAATCGATGTTTTCTAGAGAAACTTACACAAAAATTCTAAACCTCTTTGACCTTCATCATATGTTAGTGCAGGATGCAACTATGCATTAAAACAATATTTTCATATTTTTGAATTTTTCTCAAAATCTATGGGTTAACCCCTACGAAAATATTTTTTTTTTGTATAAATGCTCTATATAATGAAGTCTATGATCTTTAGTGTTGTTTTAAAATTTTGAAACAAATTTAACATTTGTATTAACGTATATTAAACTCTCTTTCATGGTATATGGGTTTTTTTTTATTTTTTTGTCAATTAATTTAGAAAAACTTCATAATACTCCCTAAACTGTTGGACTAACCACTATAAAATCGCTATTTTCTAGAGAAACGGAGACATCAAAAGTTCCAAACCTCTTTGACCTTCATCATATGTTAGTGAATGATGCAACTATGCATTAAAACAGTATATTCTTATTTTTAAATTTTTCTCAAAATCTATGGGTTAACCCCTACGAAAATATTTAATTTTTCTATAAATGTTCTATATACTGAAGCATATGATCTTTAGTGATGTTTCAAATTTTTGAAACACATTCAACATTTGTATTAATGTATATTAAACTCTCTTTCATGGTATATGGGTTTTTTTTTATTTTTTTGTCAATTAATTTAGAAAAACTTCATAATACTCCCTAAACTGTTGGACTAACCACTATAAAATCGCTATTTTCTAGAGAAACGGAGACACTCTTTGACCTTCATCATATGTTAGTGAAGGATGCAACTATGCATTCAAACATTATTTTCACATTTTTGATTTTTTCTCAAAATCTATGTATTAACTCCTACGAAAATATTAAATTTTTGGTAAATGCTCTATATACCGAAACCTATGATCTTAAGTGTTGTTTTAAAATTTCTAAACACATTCTACATTTGTATTAATGTATATTAAACTATCTTTCATGGGGCATGGGCATCTTTTAAATTTTTTGTCAATTAATTTAGTAAAACTTCATAACCCTCCCTAACCTGGTGGACTAACCACTATAAAATCGCTGTTTTCTAGAGAAACGGAGACAAAAATAGTTCCAAACCTCTTTGACCTTCATCATATGTTAGTGAAAGATGCAACTATGCATTAAAACAGTATTTTCTTATTTTTAAATTTTTCTCAAAATCTATGGGTTAACCCATACGAAAATATTTAATTTTTCTATAAATGGTCTATATACTGAAGCCTATGATCTTTAGTGCTGTTTTAAATTTTTGAAACATATTCTAAATTTGTATTAATGTATATTAAACTATCTTACATGAGACATGGGCATCGTTTTAATTTTTTGTCAATTAATTTAGTAAAACTTCCCGCTGTCAACTTCATATGAAGACTTATTATGTTTAATTGATTTTTTTGTTGTAGTTTATGGTTTGTCTTCAAGAGGATGTTTAATTTCCTCTTTGTCATTGTAGTCGTCAAGTTTGAGTTTAATGAAAGTTGTGTTTCAAAAAAAAAAAACAAACATAAAAAGGCTTAGATGACTCTAACCATGGAATGAACACCATAAGCTCGCCCGTATGGATCAGTCCTTTAGACACGACGTCAGTCTCAGGTAAATCTTCCCACTTAGAAGGTAAGACAAACATCATGCTCGACCATTCCTGTTTCTCCACATCCTCAAGAACCCACAACGTCATCAAATTTTCTGTGCAAGAATAATCTACACTGCCCAATTTTCCCTTGTAATTTATAAAAGTGGACCAGTGGTGTTTTAATAAACTGAATCTTCTCAGATCTAACATCGAACCTAACTATTCTTGACTGTCGTCCAACTTCATAGTATAGAGCACCATCAATGCATTTGTCTCCAAAGATACATCGGTAATCAACTCCGGTGGGGTTCTCGATCTTTCTCCACTCTTGTTTCTGAGATGAACTCACAGTGCAAACGAAATGCTCCGGTTGCATATCTTGTCTTTCAGAGCCGAACATCATCACACACAACACCTTGTACTGATCTTCGACTGGATCGTACCCAAGACATGCGTACATGTATCTTCCGTTGGGTGTAACGTCTGGCAGTTTCACAATTTGTCTAGTGGTGGGATTATAAACGGCGATGGTATGACAGCTAACACCTCTGAAGCAGACGAAACCGTTGACAGAACCAGAGGTCAAGTTGTAGCCTGGAGCCGAGATCGGCATGTCGTATCTTGCCATGACACTGGAGGAGGATTTATCATCGTCTGTGTGTTCAGGAGCCGAGAAGATGAATTGCTCCTCAGCATCTCTGAGATAGAGCGTGAGAAGGAGACGAGGCCGACTCTTTGACCTAGTCTGGAACAAGTCTACAAAAAATTTGCTGCGGATGGTAGAGAACCATTGTTTTGACACGGATTGAAATCGAAAGAGCGATTTCCCAGGAAGTAGAGATAGTATCTCGATGATCAGATCGAAAGGAATGGTTCTTCTTGTTGTGCTGTTTCCTGCGTGAACGAGAGACGGTTGTGAATCTTCCATGGCTGGCTGGCTTCGTGGTGAATTCCACAAACGACCCACCCTAGATAAATAAAACTATAGTAGTATTAGCTACAAGAACACATTTATGTTTGGAAATCAGGAAAAGTGCACAAAATAAGGAAAATTAAAAAAAAAAAATCCATTAAATTTATTTCCAGAAAGTACCATTATGTTATTTTTAACAACGGTTTAAACTTTAAATTTTAACAAAAAAAAACTTGTCTCACTCCTGAAAAATTACATCATTTATAGGGCCATAGGGGGAATATGTTTTTCGTATGATTCATTCTCATTCTTCATTTTTCTTAAAGAATTATTGACACTAAAACATTCAAGAAGTGGATCATATGTAGGAGAAGATTATATGCCGGTCCCTTTGTCCTTTTCAGATCAATGACTGCAAGGATTAAGTTAAGTATCCCCAAGGCGGAGAAGATTACTACAGTATAGTCAATAATGCCTGAGCATCAGAAAGACATTACATTAGGTATATCATTTGGACTTTGGAACTACTTGACCATATGTAGTTCCTGACTCTGTCTTCCTGTTTTGCTTTTGATATTCCAACAGAAAAAGCAGCTAGTGGAGAAAAGCTGAGTCAACGTTTTCTTTTGTCTAACATCAACACACTTTAGATACAATAAGTTCGGTTTACTTGGCCAAATTTTTGAAGATAAGTAAACAATCATACACAAAATCAAATAAGCAGAACTGATCGATAATGTGAGCGAGAATGTCAATTTACAACACACAACAGTCTTTTACTCTTTTTTTTTCTTTTTAGTTTTGTTTTGACATAACACAACACATCAGAAGGCGTTTCATTTCTGAAGCAAAGCCTCCTTTTGGTCATATAACCTTTTCTTATTATTGTTTTTTTTTTTAAGAAGCAGAAACTCTTCCTATGCTCCCACGCTTTTTGAACTTCTGACTCTGTAATATATATAGCAGACTTACACAATGAGAAACATCTGCATGTCTCTACAAAGAAAGAAAAGAAAGAACAGAACAAGAACTTAGATGTTGAGGGGATTAAAAACTGAATCAGTAAATCAAGATATATAGGGTTAAACATATATACCTTTGCCAACAACAAGATGCTGGCACTTGTTTTATTAGCTAGAACCAGAACCAGCCGCACATGCTCCTTTAACACCTCTTTCATTCAAAGAATGTTCATCACCCGCTTCTGATCTTCCATTATGCTCATTGTGTGATTCACCAGGAGTGTGTTGATTTTCTGATGATACAGATGCAGTGCTACTGTTTTCTCTCGTTTCTAGACGTTCCATCATGCGGGACACAGTGGCGATTCCGGCATTGACTTCTCTTTTAACCTCAGAGCCAAGTTCTGCCATGGAAGTGTTGCGAGAGAAGAATCTTTCTTTCCAGCTCCTCGTGTTCTTTGATATAGACTCTTTGTATCTACATTTGTGCATCAAGAATCACTTAAAATAGGTGAAAAATTATTAAACAAACCAAAGCTAGCTAGAGAGAGATGATGGGGGTACCTAGTTGAGACAGCGTTTAGTCTAGACTTTAGAGATTCTGAAAATGTTTGGAGTTCAGATGGTCCAGCTCTATCTTGATCACTTGGTGAAGATTGATTAAGAGATCTGTGTACGGTAAAAACAAAGGAAGCCTCAGATTGGCTGCATGTAGTTACATTGTAATAAGAGACAACAATCAGGTTCAGACCTGCTGTTTGAATCAGATGCCGAAGGAGAAAGGTTTGTGACTGTGTTTGACTGAAGAGAACCCTCCCCTATAGTAGTATTGTGAGGAAGGTTTGTGACAGTGTCACTCTCATCTCTCTGAGATGGAGAGGAAGGCATTGGATGAGGAGGAGGAGGAGGAGAAGCATTAGGATGTTGAGAGTACACCATATACTGTGGATGACCACCTTGAGTTGATGACCTGCTTCTGTGTCCTTCCCTTCTCGCCCCATGTCTTGCTCGTCCCATAGCAGCAAAGTGCTGTATGATCCGCTCTTCGAGATCCAAGTTATCCACATTCGGCGGGAGCTGCATTTAAGGAAAAAAAAAATTGTAACAAAGATGGAACTCTCCATTTAGATAATTCACTAGCAAAAAGATGTAATCAATTCAAGAATCAAGAATTCAAGATGATAATAAGAAGAGTCGCATACATGTTGTAACTCAAAATCGCCGAAAGCTGAACGAAGAAAAACGGTGGCATTTCTAGGTGGAATGGAGTGGAAGTTCCTCTCCTGTACAACAGCCTCAAGCAGCTCCTGACTGGAAACATAGAAAGCACATCGCTAAAACCTCTATCAATCAAGGATGCATCATGGTAAAGTTACCAAGTAAATGGTATTACAAGGTGACCAAAAAATTAACCTTGTGGGGTCTTTGAGACTAATTGATTGCCAACACATTGGGCACTGTGAACTCCTTTGACACCTGGAAATTTTTGAAATATAAAATGACAACAAACCTTGAGGTATTTGATTATTCTAAGAGTTTCATTTTCAGGTTTGAAGAGATCTTACCACTCAAGAATGCATTGGAGATGATACTCATGCTTGCAACTAGTCAACTGCGCGAGAGAAGAGAGGTAACAAAAATTGAATTAAATATGCGAACTAAATGGAATATAAAAATGTAATTTGATTTTGAGATACATAACAGTAGATGGTTCGGATTCGCAAAAGGCTTCAAGACAGATGCTACAAGCATCATCACAAGCATCTTGGATTCCCCCTTGCACAAAAGCTGCTGCCGAAATCAGGTGTCCCTCAGACGACGTCGTATCACCAACTCCCTGAAATTATAATTTTTTCAATAATGCAAAATCCAACGAGCAAAGAGGTGAATCTAGAGAAACTGAGCACAATTCAACCCGGCTTCGAACCCCAAAAGCATCATTTTCAGAAGAATTTACGCAATTACGATGAATCAGATCAAATTAAACGGGAAAAAAAATAACCTCCATTGAAATCGGATGATGATGATGACCTAACGGAGATGAAGAAAGGGATAATAAAGGGTGATCAACAAAACCCTAGATTCGTGAAGAGCGAAGATAATGGAGATGGAGATGATGAAGAAGAAGAAGAAGAAGAAGACAAAAGACTAGACTTTTCTTCTTTCTTGCGCGTGGACTCTTTTGACTCTGTCTCTCTCTCTCTCTCAACGACCTTCATTTTTTCTTCTTTATTTAAATTTAATTCAGACCACTAACGAAAAGACAACGACTGGGTCCCAGATTAGTTTCCTTTTCCCTTGTTGAGTTCTTTTGCTTTTTTATCTGTACTTTCTGTTTTCACCTCATTCCGACAACAAGATTTTTCACTCTTGGTCGGGAAAAGAAAGTACGAGAAAGAATAATTATGTCGGTAAGAAAGATACGTATAATCTAGAAAAGAAAATTCGTATTTCTCTCTAAATATTCAAAGGACTAACGGAAGGTGGAAATATATTGAGATATATTTAGACAAACTTGGGTAAAAAAATCTAATATGATTTATAGTAAGAAAAATCAAATATGATTCATATTAAGAAAAAATCAAATCTGATTCATATAAATGAATATCTAAAACATTAATATTTTGTTCCTCTTCTAATGTTAAGAGCACTACAGTAGTATTGATGTTGATTTTGTGAGTTTATAATCAAATCTAGACAAAGATACCACGAATAAACTAATTTGTATATGCTTTTTGGATAAGTACGATTTATTAAAGAAAAAAATACACTTAGGCATACTTTTATTTTCTCCATTTACATTTACACATACTTTGTGCTGGTGGAGTACTTTTTTCTTGCAATTTATCTAAAATACCCTTGTGACTAAGCAAACCAAAAAACTAACATCTAAAAAATTGTCGCTGCTAAACTCATCTTCTTGTACCCCACTATTCTTCTTCACTACTGCAAGATCTTCATCATGTCGGCGACTTCAACGTCCCACTCCAGAACACAATTTTAGTTAAATTCTTATTTATTTGGACTCATCAAAAGTAGTAAATGATTTTCATGGCCTGAATTTCAATGAAACAGTCGTCTTTATAACTTTGGACACTCTGCAACTCTCATATCTCAATTATCTTTGTTCAGTGCTTCAGAAACGACAAGACGAAGAAAAACAATTTTGCATCTCTCTGATCGACAATGAAAAGTTTCAACTTTCACAACTTATTTTTTTCTTCAACTCCTTTGATATTTGTTTACAAACCCTAAATCAACCTACCCTTATTGGCCAAATTTTATGTTGTCTGGTTACCGGTGGATCTTCACACAGCCGCATCCATCACTTCCTGCCTCTAACTGATTATGATAGACTGCTTTTGACCACACGAACATGACCACTGAACACACACACTTGACCACATTACGATAGACTGTTTTTGACCACACGAACATGACCACTTAACACACACACTTGACCACACCCTTTTCATACAAACGTGACCACATGTCTGTAACCTTTAAATTATCTTTTCCTACTTCTAGTGTAGACCACATTAAGTGCTAAACAGCCAAATCTCCAAAACATTTGTAATGTCCACAAAATGATGACCATGACTCTATCTTTGACCATGATTCCTCCAACCACATTACTCCCCAAGCAGGAGAAGATGAGATCAAACAATTATTAAATCTACGTTATCGCTTTTACTAGAATCGTACTTGTTTTAAATGGGCCGTCGGATTGTTTTCAAAATACTTTAATCTAACGGTTTCTAACATATCCTAATGTTTTATGTACTTTTTCCCTTTTAACTTAACCATAAATCTCATCTCGTCTGAATTAAAGGCATTATGGAAAAAGAAAAAACTAAAGCAAAGCAGAAAATACACCTCATGTGTAAAGTGTTAAACATGTAATGAAACCAAGAAAAATAACCTTATACGTAACTCTCTCTTTATTAAATAAGCGAATATCTTAACTAAAACAGCATATTCTTTTTAACATTAAAAGTTTTTCTTTTAAAAACACTACAGAAGGTGGAAGAAATTGAGACAAAACGTGGGTCGATGTTACGGTTGTTGTACAAACTACGAAGCAAAACCAAAGACTGATCTTAACGTAAAGGGTTGAAGAAGTCTCAAGAGACCTTCGTTGTTTCCTTTATCTTCCAATGTAGCCGAGACGATGAAGGATCACTGCTAAGATGAGCATGCATATTGCCAAGATCAACCCGCCTTTCCCTAGCAACCACTTCTTTGCTTTCTTCGCTTTCTCTATCCCGGTTTGAGCCCGGTCCGCCCATCTCATCTGCACACAAACATTTAGTTTTTAGACAGATGAGAGATGGACTAAAACAATCACTTCTGTAATATTCTGTTTTCACATTCTCTTTTTTTTTTTTTCCTAAACCAAATGCTTACCATTTTCTCTAAGGCTTCAGGAGTAAGAGAAGCCATGGCTTCCTGAGCTTTTGCAGCATCTTCTTGAGAAAGCTTCATCCCGAATTGCTCGCTCATACTAGCCATCATCTCCGGATTCATGTTCTTAATCATAGACGTGAACATCTAACAAAAAAACAAACAAATAAAACACTAAATATATGAACATTTACTATCACATTTATGTTTCCTGATTAGGTAAAATATATAAACAAGAACCTGTCGCATGGCTGGATCTTTCATTTGGTTTCTCATCTGTTCTTGCAAGTCAGCAGGCGGAGCAGAAGCGACGCTTGGTTCCAAACCGCTTCTTGGAGCCGAAGAACTAGACTCACCTACAAAACTACTTTCCCGTGGAACAGTTGCTTCTGCGTCCCTGTTTGATGTTGAAACTGGAGCGTTTGCTTTCAAAGACGACGCCATGTTAAACATCCTCTCACGCTCTTCCGTTGACATCTTACTCATCATATCAGACGCGAGTTTAAGCATGTCTGGTGTGGGTGCAAACCCGTTTCCTCCGGATGGCGAAGTCGAAGAGACGAAAGGGTTGTCTCCTTTAAAAGACGAGGCTGTTTGGACCATTTTTTGAATCTCTTCAGGAGACATTTTGCCTATCATGCTAGAGGCGGTTTTGAACATGTCTGGTGACATGTCTCCAGCTTTGCCTCCGCTAATAGCAGCGAGTGTATCGGGGTCAGTTTTTGTAATGAAGTTCTGAAACGTTCTGCAAGCCAAAGAATGAGTAAAATAGAAATTTAAATTATACAATTCGTTCGCAATTGTAAAACAAACACATCTATACAGTAGTTTGGAGTGGTGTTGAAACCTGATTGCTTCCGGGTCATCTCTAAGAGCTTGCAATCCATCAGCATCCGTCTTTATACCCCGAGCATTGCCACCAGTGTTGCTTTCTGGTTGTGTCTCAGTGACCTCTTTAGACCGTTTTTTATTTTCTCCAGTATCTTCTTCAGTTATTTCTTCAATCACCACACCTAATAACCAATCAAGATAACAATATTCAGTTGTTTCGCCATTCACAGATGAAGCAGATCATCGATGCAGCTAAGAAATGTCTGGTTTGACATAATAACACTATATTATTTGAAGCAATTCAGAAAGATTATAATACCTCTTGATGATGCCTTGCCAGGGCCCTCAACAGCCACTCTTTCCTTAGCATCTCTACATGGAAAAAAAAAGAGAGATAAAAGTTAAATGATGTTTATTATAAATATGTCAATATCCAAAACTATGAAACAAGCAGAGCTGAAAAGTATGACACTAGCAGTTACAAAATATAAATAATACATACCTTAGCACATCGGCGATTGTCTCATCTTCAGGGGAAACTTCATGAGCCTTGCTTAGATCGGAGACGGCATCCTTATAGATTAAAACAATCAATGAGAAAACATATATTCAGGACATAATGGCAAGGAATGGAACTTCCATAAGCAACAGAAGAACTAACTTCAAATTGTCCCAGGTCTCTGTAAGCTTGCCCCCTCCTGTATAGGGCTTTGACGTTTGTTGCATCATATGCCAAAACCTAAATTAATGTCAGAATGTAAATTCATCAGAACAACACAGAGACAGGATGACATTAATGTGTTACATCTATTATAAGAAGAAAAAAAAAAGATAATAGATTGACATCACTCTTTTTCCTAGACATGTTAGCATACACAAGGTTCAGCATACCTCGGAACCTTCCTTTATGCACTCTTCATGCTGATTCGTCTTCAAATAACATGACATCAGATTGAGAGAACAAGCCAACAAAAGAGCTCCACCTTTAGAAGATGGAATGTCCTTCAGATTGTTCTTTGCCTGAGATATGGTCAATGAGTATTTGCATAATGAGTAGAGATAAAACTCTTCTTGAATTCAAAAAATACTAAAAAGTCAAATAGCACAGCAAGAGATACGTGTATGCAGGCTTACACGCAAATATTTCTCTGCAGCACCACTGAAGTTTCCGCGACTATGAAGCTCATTACCCTGCCAAATATAGCAACAAAATGGTTGCAGTATCAAAGTAATTACATAGAGATAAATACAAAGAAAATCAAAGATTCCCTCTCTCCCAAAGCCAACAACATTACCTGTTTCTTCAGCATCTGAGCTGCGTTTCTTTGGTAGGTAAACTGAGCATCAGCCTGAACACGCATAGCAGCAATCTCTTCAGGGGAAGCATTAGCCATCTTCTCGCCAATCTGCGCCATATCCTCAGGGCGAGTATGCTTGAGCTGTTCAGCAGCTTGTCTCAAATCTTCAGGCCTCATGCTGTTCATACTCTCAGTTGCCATTTTCATCAAATCTGGATTCGACATCATCTGTAAATTAACAACAATTGACATCAAGAAACAAGAGTAAATATATTATTTTTAAAAATTTTCCAACACATACAAGTACTTATGCTTGTCAGTACAATATTACAAACTAACTTTCGTGAACTGTCTCTCTCAAGAGAACACATTCCATTCGATTCGACAAAGCAAATTTGAATCAATTATGACAATCACATCAAATCAATTATTATTTAAAAAAAAATAAAAAATAAAAGGAAATAGAAAGACCTGTTGTTGGATTCTAGCGAAATCAGCAGGAGTCATGCGGCTCATCTGATCTTGAGCGAGCCGGATCATCTCCGGATCCATCATCCCGTTAAACATCTTCCTTCTTCTCCTTCCCGAAGCTTCGATGGGATCAGATCGGAGAAAAAAAAAAAAAAAAAAAAGCAAATCTCTAGCTCAAATTCAAATCCAAACTCACCAGAACCAATTCGAAAACAGAGAGATTGCGAATCGGAAAATCGAGGAGAATTGTTTGTTCGCCGAATTTACGAGAGAGATTTACATATTTTACCGACCGAACATGCCTGGAGTACTTAATGACATGTTTACCCTTCCACTTTAACGAGGTGATGACGTGTCATCATTAACTAATCAACTAATTGTAGTATTAATTGATTAGCGTCGGATAATTATGATTAATGTGTGCATGTCCTTGTCCTTGTCCATGTTGGAGAACGATGTCATGTGCTCATTGCTGTGACTGTGAGGAAATCAATCTCTTTTTTTTTTCTTTCATTAATGCATTTGGTTGGTATTGGGCCTCCACTCAAAACCCGGCCCAAAGAAACAAATACAAACTGTATTGACATAAGTTCAGTTCATTAAAGCCTGATAACGAATTAGACTAGAGTGTTGAGTAACTTGAGTTAAGACCCAGTTCGTGGAAGTGATCGAAGCATAGTAGAAGCTCGACATCAAGTATCATGGCAATGGCAAATCCAGCAACATTTTATTATCAGGTTGTAGTTACAGGCAGCGGGGGACAGTAAGGAGCTGTTTGTTTTACAAGTCAAGTCATCCGGATGGAGATAGAGTTCTGTTTCTTTAGATTTAAAATTGCATCTAATATAATGATTCATCAAAATGACTTTTAGAAATTTATACTTAATTTCAAAGTCCATCCAGCTAAATCAATTTGGACCATCTGGATGAAGATCGTTCTGTCAAAATAGTATAATGTCTATTATACTTCCCCTAATAAAATTCACAAATTACAAACCAAAACTCAATGTCATTTTGTCATGACAAAACTGCATATTTTTCACCAAAATTACAAAACAAATTTTTCAGTCAAAACTACAAAACGCATTTTCTCGCTAAAATAAAAAAAACGCATTCTCCGCTAAAAAAACGCAAAAACACTTTTTTCCGTCAAAATCGCAAAAATACATTTTTTCCGCCAAAAACACAAAAACGGATCTTTCCGCTAAAAACACAAAAGTACTTTTTCCCCGCCAAAAACCATTTTTCTGCCAAAAACGCAAAAACACGTTTTCCCACCAAAAATGTGAAAATGAGTTTTTCCGCCAAAATACAAAAAATGTGTTTTCCGCCAAAATACAAAAAATGTGTGTTTCCACCAAAAACACAAAATTACTTTTCTCGTTAACATCGCAATATCAAATTTCCGCTAAAACCGCAAAATTTTATTTCCCGCTAAAACTATACTTTTACTTCAGATAATTAAGAAAAATTAATAGTGGGAACAAAATAAAATAGAGTTATTCTTGGGTTCACCCCCTAGGTTCACCAACCAATAGGATTTCATTATTTCAAATTCGATATCTTTTAGAAAAGGAAACAAAATATTATCAAGTTATATTATGTTTTTAAAATAAAAAAGTAAAAAAAATAGCAGCTACAGAAAAAAGAATTAAAAAAATCTTTTTAACGTCGTCGGCAAAACACTAAACCCTAAATCCTAATCCCTAAACCCTAAATCCTAAACCCTAAACCTTTGGGTAAACCTAAACTCTTGGGTAAACCCTAAACCCTTGGGTAAACCCTAAACCTTTGGGTAAACCTAAACTCTTGGGTAAACCCTAAACCTTTGGGTAAACCTAAACTCTTGGGTAAACCCTAAACCTTTGGGTAAACCTAAACTCTTGGGTAAACCCTAAACCTTTGGGTAAACCTAAACTCTTGGGTAAACCCTAAACTCTAGGATAAATCTTAAACTCTAAATCAAAATCACTAAACACTAAAACACTCAAGGGTTTAGGGTTTAGGATTTAGGGTTTAATGTTTTGCTGACGACATTAATTTTTTTTGTAATTACTACTATTTTTTATTTATTTCTTTTTACCTTTTAATTTTAAAAAGATAATATAATTTGGTAATATTTTGTTTTCTTTTCTAAAAGATATCGTATATGAAATAACAAAATCCTATTAGTTGGTGAAGAGGTTCACCATAGGGGTGAACCCAACAATAAGTCAATAAAATATGATTAAATCAAAACAGTTGTATTTTGATTAAATCAAAACAATGGTGTTTTAGTATTTTTTTTACTAAATTCATGTGGATAAAAATGAAAATAAAGAAACAAACATAAGTCCATAAATAATCTATCTTGACGAACCATCTAGATATACAAACAAACGGTCCATAAAATTTGGGTGGATCATCTGGATAAATCATATAAACCTGTTGGATGGAGATGGCTGATGGTGAGATAAAGAGCCCCTGACCCAAAATGTATTTGTTAGCTACTAAACTGGATAGTAAAGAGAGAAGAAAAAAAAGGTTAGGAAGTGTGGAAGGAAACAGAAAGGTTTGATTGTTGTCGGGACGTGGAGAGATCTCACGTGCAGTTTCACTCTGATTGGTTCCTAATGTCGGCCCACGTGGCACCACTTGTCACGATAACCTCTGCTTTCTTACAACATCAACTTGTACGATTGCCTTTCTGACTAAGATGCGTCACATCAGGCCTCATCCCCACCATCTATTAAGGGAAACCCCGCTCTTTCGTTTTTGCTTCTGTGTATGTCTTTCAGAGCTGGAAGAGATAAGAAGTTTTTAGTGGTCATGCTATAGGTGAGAGTATTAGAAACGTATAATTTTTTATTTTTTTGAGAAAGGGCTTAGAAACATATAATTTTGTAATAACAAAAGCATACACAGGCTTTGTTTCCAAATACCACAAAGAAATTAGAAAAGATTGGCTTGAAGTTCCCAGCTAACCATACGATCACGATTGGGTTACAGACTTACAGTTGCCATACCTCTGTCATTCGCTCTCTGTTCAGAGTAGTACACATTTACATCTATATTGCAGAAAAACCAAAATTATAATTCCACATTTACAAATCTTTTTGAGCTGCAATTCATTTTATTCAACTTCAACGGGGACCCAATGTAATTACTGATATACATAATTCTAAACCAACGTATTTATACTGAAATATACAAATGAATTAATTCATTACACATTTTTTTTGAGAAAATTTAATTCATTACACTTACACGATAGATAAAATTTTACTCATGATACACATTAAACTTATAAAAGAGTAAACCTAATGTAGAGTGAGAAGAGGACTCACACCGATTACATGATAGTCTGGATTTGGACTATATATGCGTAAACATCCACACTATTGCTTGGACACGTTTTCACCATACCTCTCTTTTCTCATTAGTCTGGTGATGTCATAATCTCAATCTCTCTAAAGTACATCAGCTTTTTGTGAAATAAATAATTGTTACTACATTTTGCATTCTACATCTGCATGCATTAATAAATAAAGGAACAATTGGCTTTCTTTAGTAAAGTCAATTAAAGCTCAAACTATAGTTTGCGTGCATGTGCATGTAGCCAGCTCTAGATTTTCTCTAAGGGCATCAAATTGAAACCGATCAGATATATTTTCTTCTTAGTGTGGTTATCCCATTTTATAGTAAAGGTATTAAATTTTCCAAATATATATCAAAAGAGAGCGGTAGAACATTTGCATCATATGAGTAGATAAAAAGAAAAAACAATATCTAAATGAGCATTTCTCGATCTTCATGTAGATGCGGCCCCACCGTACTTGCAGACAAAAGCCTATAGAGTAATTTGTTTTTTGTTTGTTCATCCTTTCATTTCCCACTTTATTTTGCAGTAAATTACGGAGTGGAGTTGGAGATGCTTTTAACAGAAAACCAGTGTCACATGGATTAATCTCTTCCGTCATTTTAGACAATCACCATTCACCAACAAACAAGTTGACTCTCCTAAATATAGTATTATTTGTTTTAGCAGGTTTTGCAGAGGTTAAACTTTTTACAACTTTTTAAAGAAAACAAGCAATTTAATGAGAAGAAAATTATATATGCATTTTGCCTAAACGGGAAAGAAAAATAACACACAAAAGAGATAGAGATGTCTACCATTTTGTGATAGAGCAGAGTATTTATATCAGCCATTGCCTTTGCTTCTTTCTCCTTCTCATCACCTCTTCTCTCTCTCTCTCTCTTTTTTGTTTTCTTTCCATAGACATTTGTCTGATCTCATCATCAATCACAATCACTCGAACAAGGCCTTGAGAACAAAGAAAAAATTTAAATGACCCGAGAGAAGAAACATGGCGTAATCTAGTAATAATAACAATTCCAATTAATTTTAAAGGTCGTGAATCCACTTATGTTAAAAGGTTATTTCTTTTATAAAAAAATATCTAAAATGTTGTGTTTTTTATAAAAGTTCAATGTTAGAAGGTTGTATATTTTCTAAAAATTATCTAAAGGTTGTGACTATTCATATAAGTATCTTTTAAAAAATAAAAAGTTGTGACTATTTTTATAAGTATCTTTTCAAAATAACTACTTTTAAATTGGAAAAATGTGACTATTCAAATTGAAGGGTTTTGACTATTCAAATTGATTTTTAAAATTTATAAATAGTCTCTGCCATGCATTTGTCAAAATAAAATTTTCACTAATCGAACTAATAATAAAATGGTGGAAAAAAAGTTCTAAGCAGTTACATGGATACAAATTTTTAGAAGACATTCAAATTTTTGTTTTTTGCTTGGGATGGATTGAGAAAAATATTTACCAAAGATTTGCGTTGGAAATATTGCCAATATATCCTTTAGATTTTCAAGCAAACCGAGATCTTTAGATTAAAGCCTACAAAACTGAAGATATGATCGAAGAAAAATAAGTCGATATGAGGAAACAACATTTGGAGGGAATGATATATAAGAAATAAAAACTGGAAACTTCAATTTATAAATCTTTTCTAAAAGGTATCTTTGAATGAAGAGGTTTGATTTGAATGAATGCATTGGTTCCCGATAGGCAGAAAGACGTCCTTTGCTTCAATAAATGATGACATCATATTTTTACAATTTAAAAAAATCTTTGCATTTTGAGTGAGAAGACACATTATTTTAGAATGTAAAGATACCTTCTAATGATCAAAAACACATCTATATGCATTTTCACAATTTTTTCAATAATTGCATGTTGAAAAGACGCAAACATAATTATAAAATACATATCATTTCATAATTTGAGATAAAATTAAACCAATTTTATTATTATAATGAAAAGACACAACCTTTGCCATTTTTAAATAGGTACATTATTTCAAAGAATACATTTATTATAGAAAATATATTTTTTTCAGCTAAAAGATTTTATTAATTATTGTCAGCGCAAATATTGTTGTACAAAAAAAATGGACATGATTGGAACAAGCTCCAATCGGTCGGAGAAATAATAGATTTTTTTGCTAATAAGTCAGCAGAGCCATTATTTTGACGATGAACATGCACAAATGATGTTGAGAGAAATCGAGACTTCCATGCAATGACTGAGTTGACCAAGTGTTGACAACGGGAACTGTAAGCTTCCTCTTTGATGTATTTAAGGATACTGAGGTTATCTCCTTCGAATATAACTTTCCAATAACCTAACGATGAGCATGCTTGTTTTTAGCTGCTGATTATCTTTTAATAGAAAAAACTATATCTAACAGTTAGATTTGTTTTATTTTATAACTAGTAGATAAGAGTTTGATTTCCTTTAAACAGGTGACATCATCCCCTATATATTAATTGAGAAGCATTGGAAAAATTAAAACCTTAATTTTGTATTAATTAAAAAAAACCTCGAATCCTAGGTGGTACTCTATATGCCTTCTAAATTTCATTTCAAAGAATTCTAGAGCATCTAATATAAGTATAGTTTAATCTAATGGTGTCACATTATTCCATAATTATATAACACTAGAGAACATTATATTAACCTAAAATATAGGAAGTGTGTATTCTTTCCTTAAATAAAAGCAACGGAATTACCTAATATGATTTACATATATATATCGCAATTAATGATTATGAATAATAAAGATTTGATAACAATTTTTGCATCCTTCTTCATTTTTGTTTAAATTTATATTATTAAAAAAATTAAACAAACACATTAACCATATAATAAGAAAATTAGATTTTTTCTTATATGTTATATTTTGAATTTTTTAAAACGACTTTAAATTACAAAAATGTAAGTTTTCCTTAAGTATACGACTGAAAACATTAAAATGACATGTATCAGTTCAATGGTTGATTTGAAAGCTTTCAAAACCATATGTAAGATAAAAGTCAAAATAATTTAACTATGAAAACAATACTGTTCATTTTTTCAAAAATGTGTTCGAGGGAAAAATAAGGTTTTTATGTCCTAATTTGTTTAATGTCCAATAGAGAACATTATGTTAAGCTAAAATATAAGAAGTGTGCATTCTTTCCCTAAATAAAAGCTACGAAATTACCTAATATGATTTATATATATATGACAATTAATGATTATGAATAATAAAGATTTGATAACAATTTTTGCATCCTTCTTCATTTTGTTTAATTTTATATTATTAAAAAAACAATCACATTAACCGTATAATAAAAAAATTAGATTTTTTCTTATATGTTATATTTTGAATTTTTCTAAATGACTTTAAATTACAAAAATGAGGAAACCTTATATGTTATATTTTAAAAAAAAAAAAAATTAAAATACAAAAATGAGGACACCTTATATGTTATATTTTTCTTATATGTTAGATTTTTTCTTATATGTTATATTTTGAATTTTTTAAAACGACTTTAAATTAAAAAAATGCAAGTTTTCCTTAAGTATATGATTTAAAATATTAAAATGACATGTATCAATTCGATAGTTGATTTGAAAGCTTTCAAAACCATATGGAAGATAAAAGTCAAAATAATTCAACTGTGAAAACAATACCGTTGACTTTTTTCAAGAATGTGTTCGATGAAAAAAATAAGATTTTTATGTCATAATTTTTTTAATGTCCAATCCGATCAACCCATGATGTATTAATTATAGTTTTGTTCCATTATTTTTAATAAAAATCGATCTGATCCATCAAAAAAAAAATATAATAACAACAAAAGTTATTTTATATATATAAATAAAATGATCAAATATATTAAAGAAACTATCAATATATATATAAATAAATTCACATAGCGCAAGAGGTAGCTCTTATCCTAGTTCTGTATTAAACCAAAGGACGTCTTTTGCCTTTTCTCGAATCAATGCATTCGTTCAAATCAAAAAGGTCCGAACCTCTTCATTCGAAGACACCTCTTGAAAAGATTTATATATTGAAGATTCTAATTTTTGCATCTGATATTTTATTCCTTCCAAATGATTTACTTTATGTAGATGATTTTTTATCAATCAAATTTCCAGATTTGTTGATTCTAATCTAATGGTTGTGGTTTGTTCTTGATATTTGGAATCCCTCTTCTCACCACCGTATGTTGCACTTCTTCATCGCTCATACCCCAAAAAACATGACACAACAATTAAACTTGTGACCCTGCTGCTGAATCCTTTCCAAGCAGAACCAAATTTTTTTTTTGAAGAACTCACTTCTGATCCATCTTACCGATGTCGTAGGCATATCACTACTTCACTATATAAACTCTGGCGATAAATAATTTCATTTAATTGTTGGAGGAGATGTTTTATCAAATAAAAATATCGCGTCTTTCATTCTTAAATCCTTAAACTGTTAGTAACTCTCTGAATTGTAACGTTTATATATCCTCAATTCATGTTTTCTCGCCGACGTCTTTCATATACTGTCTGTCTTTTGCCTTTAGATGTAACCATGCTCTAACTTGGCAAACCCATATTCATGTCTTCTTAAAGTCATGTATTTCCATTGTATAAGACATATTTTTTTTTCTAAAGTTGTTAACATATGATATAAGAGTCTTTCAATAATTAGGGTGTTTTTTGTAATAATGTATCTCTTCAAAATATATTGTAAAGTTGCAGTGTATTTTTCATGTAACAATTGAATAGTTTATGAGTATTTTTTTTTTATATAATTCTCAATTTTATCTCTACTAAATCAAATTCTGTTTTTATTTTACATGCAAAATATGCAATTTTTATTCAAGGATTTTTCTGTTGAAGAGATGCTTCCTTTAAGAATACTAAAGATGTTGTAAAAATGCATCCTTTCAAAAAGTTAATATTTTAAGTTTAAATTATATTTCAGATAAAAATAATCTGTTTATATGGGTTTATCTTTTATTTTTTATTAAATAAATTGAAAGATGATGGAGTTTTGTTTGAGCAATCATAATTTTTTGTTCACACCGTTTGGAAATGTTACAAATCAAAATTAATATATATTAATTATGAAATTTTAATATAAAACATCTTGGAAATAAATAATTTAAAGACTGAAAACATGATTGAATATATTTTTAGGACAAAATAGGTTGAATAATATTGATACATTTACAAATTTTCTACTGCAAAATGTAAAAATTTATTTTTATAAAATGAGTTTTCGTGCGACATCGCAGGGGTTTTTTGACAAGTAATAATAATATGTTCTCAGTGAAATCATAACTATTTTGTAATGGTCAGTTCACATAAGCCATAACCACGCGTCTCTGCTACTTTACATTACATCCAATCTCTCGTGAAACAACAACTGCTTCTTCCACCACTATGACTACGACCACCACAACCGCGGATAACAACGGCGGCAAAACGCAAACGCACAAGAAACAAGTGAGAAGACGACTCCATACGAGCCGTCCTTACCAAGAGCGTCTCCTTAACATGGCCGAAGCTCGTCGAGAAATCGTCACCGCCTTAAAACAACACCGCGCTTCCATGAGGCAAGCCGCCAAGATTCCACCGCCTCCACCGCCGCATATTCCTTTTTCTGCGCCGCCGCCTCCACCTCCTCGTCCGGATCCATTTTCTTGGTCGAGTTCACATCTCAACTTCCTCCTCCCCAATAAACCACTAGGGCTGAACCTCAACTTACACGACTTCAACGATTTCATCCAAACCTCTTCGACATCATCATCATCGTCGTCAAATTCTCCTTCATCATCCTCAGTAATGTTTCCGACGACGTATCCTCAATTCTACTCCTCCCCTTCCCCTCCCCTTCCCACCTTCGCCGCTACAACAGAATCGGTTCATCACCAACCGCCAAAGCAGCTGATGGAATCGGAGAACGTGGTGACGTCAGCTTGGTGGTCAGAGCTCATGATGAAGTCGGTGGAAGATGACGTGTTCCCGAAGTTAAGTGACGTGATGGAGTTTCCTTCGTGGTTAAATACAACAGATGAAGAAGAATTGTTTCATCCTCACAATCTCACCCATTATTACTCATCCCCTCACAATCCTCCATTGTCCTGGTAAATTAATTTTATTTTTCTTTTTCTTTTTGACAAATTAATTTTATTTTTCTTTAAAGCTTTGATTAATTAGATCTAAACATTTCGGTATTTAAATCTTGTTAGAAAAATATTTCTGATGTATAATTAAATGGGGACTAATTGATCAAAATTAATATGGAAGAAGAGTGACTGAAATTCCTGGAATTAGAAGGGTCCACATCGGTTTATTACATGATCTGAAGCTGTCCTTTTTGTTTTTTTGGTCCAATTGTAAAACACTCTTGACGTCATCCCACAATAATATTGTTGTGTTATCATTACTTTGTATTATTTGACTTTGGTTTTGCTAGCCAACTTGTTTTCTTTAGTGTTCTTCTTCTTCATTGCTATAGTTTGTTGTTATTCTTATAGATTTTTGTGGTTACCAGTGGTTATCTAGTCTAACATTTGAATGGATATGATATTATATTACAGTATGGAGTTTGGAGAGATTGAGAGCATGGATGGAGACGACTGGCTTGCTTGAAACCACAAAGAGTGATTCATGTCTCTTTTTTTCAGACATGGTAAATCAACTCTTTGGTTCTTTGGTTCTTTACTTCTCTACTTCTTTTCTTATTTATTTGTGTTCCTTTCTGATTTTTCTTTTCGTTCGGAGACATAAGAAAGACATTTTGAATCTTTAAGAATAACAGCAAGCTTGGGGATAAAAATGTTCTGTTTGGCAAAAGTCACATGCATGAAGCTTGCGAATCTATAAATGTCACGTTTAAGCAAATAGTTCCATATCAGATTCTTGCTCTCAACAAATGATTTCTAGCCTTTTGTCAAAATTTTGCACTTCTCTTCATATTCATCATTCACTTCATCACTGTCCATCTCATCATCATCATCTGACATCATATCATCGTCATTTTTCTCAAATCCAACTCTCAAACCCTCATCTCCTGAACGTCTCACAATAACTCGGAATATCTCTCTTCCTTCCTCTGTAGCCTGTAAACCTCAGCAACTTCTCTTTCCAAAGTATCAAAGGACACTTCTCAATCAGCTCCTGCCGTTCGTAAGCTTCTGTAAAGAACACACTGAATCTCTTCCCTCTCTCAGAAACATAGAAAATACCACAAACTCCCTCCTGAAATGGGTCAGATGATCCGTCGTCACCAATCTCTTCTCGAGTGTAAAACTAAGCAGCTCGTACATAACAGCGACTGCCCTCTTTTCAAACTCCTTTGACCCAACTGCTTTGACCCAGCTTCGAGTCCACGTGCATCCGCATAAGGAGCCAAGTAAGTTCGTTTCTGAAAAGGGCGTTTGTATGTTCTCTTCGTCTTGTTGTTTGTATAAGGGCTCAAGAAAGCCCATTTAGTTCTCAGTGGGCTTCTTCCATCTGTCTTGAAAATATCATTCGTTGACATCAAGTCGAAATTATATTTTGGATCCGTCGACTCTGAAATGATTGCGACTTTGAGTTGTTTGTCTTCATGTCTTCAATTCGAGTCATGTCATGTGCGAGAGATATAATTTAAGAAACAATAAAATGAAACATCATGCTGGATCGTCAATAATTAGTTTATGTGGAAAAAAATTTGTTGATAAAGACAAATCCTAATTTCTCAAGAAGACGTAAGAACTCAAGAATGATATTAGTATAAACTATAAACATAACGTAGTATACATTTTTAAATGTCGCATTTAATCTTATAGAATGAAAAAAACGAGTATTTCATTTTTTTACTTTAGAAACCTGGCATCCCTACCTAAATTTGTTTTCTGGACGAATATACACTAATGTTCAGCCAAATAGACTTATTTTTATATCAATAAATATTGTTATGTATATATACACATCCGCATGAACTAGTACACTTTGAAAAAGAATACTCCTTGCTTGAACATTTTTGGCCAAAAAACGGAATAGAACCCATTTTCTGAATGTCTAATACTTTAACGGTCTATATATATAATACTAGTATCTCTGATCTTGATTGCCCAACACTGAAAGTAATGGGAACCTGCTAATCTTAACTATCAATTAACATTAAAAATAATAGTTGATATTTTTTTATTGTTCTCAAGATAAAAGTTGATATACTGTGTAGATTTAGCGCAGAAAAGGGGGAAGAACCGAAATTCCTCCACAAGTGTAGCTTTAACACAAGACATGTCACTCTATTAAAAAAATGAATTAAAGGATTTATATATGGCAAAAAGGACTCGAACTGGACCAACCTATTTTTTGCTTTGCGTATGCAAGGGGATACATTTAAAACAAGGTTACCGATTATACCTAACAGGGTATATAACACCATTTCAAAACCAATTAAACTACAGTTACAGTGGTTTACGCTCTCTTTCAGATTATTTTTAATTATTCATCTAAGTCAAGTCGATTTAAATATTGTCACTGCTTGCAAATTTTCAATTTAAAATCAATTGATAATTTACATGAATCACTCTTTTCGATACAAAGTTTCAACCAACCGAAAACAAAAACCTAAGCAAGTGAAAAAGAAAAACCTAGGCACTGCCTCCCTCGAGATCACATGTTTCAGAAATCTCAGCATGGTATTGTGACATTAACACAATTAATGTAGCCCATATTTAAGAAAGTTATTTTCTATTGTAAGTGTTTTTTTTTTCTTCTCCAATTCTATTTTCTCAAGCTTTACAAATTCCATAGAAAATAAAACTGAAAACTAACATCCTGAAGCAAAAGTCAAAACCAAAATACAAACTTCAAAAGAAAATTAAGTTTCAAAAAAAGAAAAAATCAAAACTAAAACCAAAATGTAATTTTTTTTTATAAATTCAATAATACTAGCATCTACTCATAGTCTAGTTTAACATGCTAAAATCATACCTATAGAGGACTAAAGCCCTAATTTTATTGGTTGGTGAAAAAAAGTTAGCACATGCTTGTGAAATGAGGACTTACGGCACGTGGGGTAAATAATAAACATGAATGCCTCTTCGTCAGTCATCACCGCGTTACCACGTATTCATCTTCCTCAACGCGCAGACAACCTAAGACCTTCTTCTTCAAATTCTCATACTCTACTTATAACACACAAATATAAATACAATAACAAGTCGCAATTCTCACTATAACTGTCAACTCGAAAAAAAAAAACACCTGGATTAGTACACAAAAACCATAATAACCAAAAATATATACACAAACACACTCATCTAACCCTGTCCATTTAGTTTGTATAAAGAGATATGGATGCATCACCCAAGTACACAGGTGTCCGAAAGAGGAAGTGGGGAAAATGGGTGGCTGAGATTCGTCTCCCAAACAGCCGTGAAAGGATCTGGCTCGGCTCCTTCGACTCCGCTGAGAAAGCGGCACGTGCTTTCGACGCCGCTCTTTACTGTCTCCGCGGCTCCGGAGCGCGTTTCAACTTTCCGGATAATCCGCCGGAGATACCCGGTGGACGTTCCCTGACGCCGCAGGAGATTCAGGTGGCAGCTAACCGTTTCGCCAGCGAGGAACTGTTACCACCACCACCACGACAACAAGGATCACCGTCGCCAAGTGGCGATAAGTCGGACGAAAGAGGAGGAATTTTGGCACGTGGGGAAACTAATGTTGGTGGGCCAACGTTAGGAGAAGTTGGTGAATATAATAATTACAACAACGAGAATAATAGCAATGGTAATGATACGACAACGTATTGGCCGTTTCTATGGGAAGAGAATCTTCTGGTTTCTAGTATGTCGGAAGAGTTGGGTACCTTCTACATGGAGGATTCGTTACAGCAACAAGAACCTGAGCTCTCATCTGATTTTTACTACGATGGAGCTTATGTTGTTGAAGATGATTTCTCTCATTACAATATTTGGAATTTCTGAGATCCATATTTTTAGTAGTGATCTTGGACCGAATATTCCATCATTACTGAAGGTGAATCATTAAGCTACTAGCCTCTTATTAGCTTCGTATATTAGATTAGTAGCTAGAATTTATCTTCTTAATCTTTTTATTTCATTTATTAAATTTCTATACAAATATATTTCATATGTTTTTTGTGCTTTCTTTTACTTGCACATTGCTTTCACTGTACTTTTTACTGCATTTTGTTTGTTAACAAGCCAATATTGACCCCTATTGTTTGGTCATGGATGTTTTCAAAGTTTACACGTAAGGTTACATATGTGTATTTTTCTACAAGTGCTCAGGTTTTGTTTGGGATTAGTTAATGTTCTATAACTTTTCTTATAAAATTTTATGTAATATAACCAAGTTGTTTTGGTTAGCATAAGAGCTCCAGCTGGAGTGTCCATCTCTAGGTTTGAGCCTGCGGAATTTACATGTGGACTGCAGCATCTGAGACTGAAGACCGTTATACGGTGAGCCACATGGTGACGCCCTGGTAGCGTCTATGTTCACTTCGGTCTCTAGTCTGGATTACCTCGGTGGGACCAGGATACTCGGTTAGCAAAAAAAAAATTTATGTAATATATAACAAGAATTTTAATATAACTATTATGCAATCACTTAAAGAGAACCTCCACACAGGCTGAAAGAAATACAAAAGACATCACATACCCCAAACGGAACGTCTAAAGAATTCAATGGCATTAATATGTGTTTCTTATTACCGCCCTCTCCTTCACCATAATTGAAACATTCATATTTAACTAAAAACTTAAGATCTTTTTTATATATAAAAGACTGTTTGATTCTCTCACATGCCTCCACGTCTTCGTCCACATAGGAAAGTCACGCGTTCTGGAGCCGCCACGTGTCCCCCTCCTGAAAAACTCACCGTTTTCGTACGAGTTTTTTTTTTTTTGTTTTTGGCAAATTTGGGCTTCGGTCCGTTCGTCGCTTCCTGCGAATAACATCATAAAGCATCACCCCCCTAAACCTAATTATCGCCTTCGTTCATCCGAGTCTGATCTCGGCGGCGAGAATAACGATCCATCGTTCTCCTTCTCCCTGTAACAGAACTAGACTTTAATGGCATCAATGCGTCCGTCGAGATCTCCGTTATAAATAGGTTAGTATTCACCCTTCTGGAGATCTTGCTCTTTTCATCTCTCTGTTGCTTATCCTTTATTCTTGATCTTCTACTCATCTCTCTAAATGGCCATCTCTAGGTTTTTTTTTTCTGATTTGAAGACTAGGAAGTGTTCAAACGTTAAGCGGGATGGATATTGCGGCTTCATCTAATCTCTTTGCAATCTAATCGCGTCTTCACACAGCTTCTTCCCCGTTTATCTGTAACATCCTCATCCTCAACATTATTAATACTATCCTCTTTCTTTTCGTGACAATAGTGTTTCTTTTTTAGCCGCAGCAAACAGGAATTGAGTTTTTATCCTCGCCAAATCATGCCCAGACAATCAGAGCTTCGGTTCGAACGATTCCAATTTTCACTGGAGACAACCCAACGAAACCCAGGTGCAAAGTCTGGGTCTTTTTCTATTTATCAATATTAAATTCATTATATTTTGTGAAAGTCAATATCTTTTTCTTGGCTTCCATTGATGCTAAGAACATTAGTGTATGTATTTAAATGTTACTGGTCACTGTAAGTTTGGGAGCTGAGCTAGCTGTAGTTTAAAATCTACACTTGTGTATGCACGTGCTTTACATTACCTTTTGGTAAGAAAAATCTCAGAGTCTTCTTAGTTGGGTTGTGTTCTTGGTCTGCAGGGCATCAGCAATCGATGTCAAGGAGACAGTGAATGATGACATGTGTGTGCTTATCTCCAGCTTTAATTACCAATGCCTACACTTTGGTCTCTGTACAAAACGCAGATGCTTTAGACAAGAAACCATGAGTTTGCCGTAACTGCCAGTGCATTGGTACTGTTCTTTGTGAGTTACATTTTCTTAGCCTACTAAACTCTTATATATATATATGATTACTCTGCGTAAGCTGACATCTTTCTATGTTCAAAGTCGTAACTATTCTCTGTTTCCGTTTGATATGCTTAAGCTTCAAGAGCTTAGCATTGATGCCCTTATGTGTTTATATGATTAGGTGATATGTGCGGGGATACAAGAAAATGGAAAGCTCCCAACCGAAAACGAGCCAAAGATAGGTTTGAGTTTACAGAATGTCCGAACTGTTAAGGTTTGTCTCTCCCTCTTTCCCAACATTTATTTGTAATGTAGTTTGGTTTCGGTAACCCATGTTTTATTTGGTGGCTCCTGTTTGCAAACAGGTGGAGGGTTTTCCCAGTCTGTTTAGGTACATGTTTACCAAACAACAAAGGACTCCTTAGAAGGTGGTGCTCGTACAATGTACAATGGTTGTCTTCTTCCCAATTCTTGAGCAGGTATATAGTACATGTCCTCATTTTTTCTCCACATAAAGATAGTTGGTCTGTTTTGACTGGGAAAAATGTGTTACTTTTTCTCTCAGCACAATGGCAATAGTTATGATTATAGAAGAGGAAGAAAAGTAATACATTGTCGACGCATGTGAAGCTATAGGAGAATGGGATGCTAGAACATGTTTTTGTAATGCTGCTAGAAATGTGTTGTTAATTCTTTACAAACCTAAGAGTTTTCTTCTTCCTTAGACAGTCTTGACGACTCAATTTCACATTCCCTACATCGATGACAACGATACAAACTTCAGTCCTCAGACATGAACCAGTCCCTGAGAAGAACCTCTTCCCTATGCATTTGAAAGAAAAAAATGTAACACCCCATCAGCCTTATATGTTGGATTGAGATATGACCGAAATTGATAGTAATCCGATATACTTATTTAAACTAAAATAACTTGACGCCTGATCCTTATAAGGGAAGGAAAAGACAAAAAAAAAAATAATAATAATAAGGAGGACAAGAGAAAAGAAGGGAATGAGGAGAAAAAAACTAGACGACTGAAGGAGAGGAAGATGATGATAATAATGGCAGCGTTGATTTCTTTAGAAAGAGGAAGTTATAAATAATAATTTTTAGTCAAAAAAAGTTATAAAAAATTATGTATTGTGTTGACCAGGACCAGAAAATAGGTACGTAGGCACACATCTACACACAACACACACAGTAAAACACACAGAGATGATTTAAAAGTTAACTAATTCATTAAATAACTAATCGGTTAAGCAAATCAGGTCATTACAATTTTCTAAAAAAAGAGAATGTTTCTGTTCAAAAGTTAATTCATTCATTAACAAAACTAATTGGTTAAGTAAATCAGGTTAGGTAAATTTTGGTGTTATATAATTAAAAAAAATTAAAGAATTTTTTACCTCAACATTCAAATTTTTTTATAATGATGAATCACATTATTTTATTATTTATTTCATATTTTAAATTTAAATTTGCCTATATTTCAAATAAGTTTGTAGGTGTTCAGTATGCACCTTATACTCTAACATGCAAATCAAATATACGCATCCACACATTTAAGAGCCCAAATTAGAGAAACTCACAATTAACCAACAAATTATAGATTAATAATTATAAATAAATACAATAAGAAAGTCCACATACGCCTCAAACATAATTTCTATAAACCCTAATATTATTTGAGACCATAAACATCAAAATACACTATTTTTGCAAAACAAACATAAAATACAAACAACGAAAGTATATAATTATATAGTTACATAGATCACATGTAAACCAAATTCCGCGCGTAGCGCGGACCGACCCTAGTATATATATATTCGTCAGTTCGTCAACATTAGAAGTGTTTGTAACAGTTTCAGAACAAAATGAGCGAATGTTTACTGTAATCCACGATAAATATTTAATGAGACTATCAATATATCGAGCTAAAGAGGATTAATGATGTTCGGTTCTACCAAAGTTATCCCAGTGACCATGCCTCAGATGAATAGTGGAAGTTTAAGTTAATGTTGTTCACTAGAATTGAAAAGCAAATACATCATCTTGGTATGAGGGCAATTAAACCGAACACATATCTTTTAACAAACAGCTCAGTTAGATCATGTGAATTGTATTTTTTGTAGTTCACAAAATTATAAAAAGCTCATAAACTCTCCCAAACCTTAGTTTATCAACCCTATAATTCTATACAACACTGACATTTTCGGAAACAAACTGTTAAGTTTTGACGACCACATGACCAGAAAACATTAACAATTAACTTCAAAAACCAATACACCGACGATCTACGTTTCTTCTCTATGATCTGATTTGACCTTTTTATAATGTATTGTGATGAATCAGGGATCCTCTTGGCCAAGAGCTTATCCGCAAGATGCTTTGAAGGTGAAGTTTGGTTAAAGCCATATAGGCAACCAAAAGGATGTAACTTGCCTCTACTACTATAGGTACTTAAATGTCAATGAGGAATAGGAAATGGATTATGGATGACATAAACTGCCCACATGGAACAAATGGAATTAAGGAGTTAGGCAACGCCACGTGATAGGACGGACAACACGGTGGGGGCAACAACAATGAGTGGGGTTAATTTGTTCGGACACGTTGCATTGAAATATAAATTGAAAAGGGAAAAGTAAACAAGAGTGAGTCTATAGATGAGTGCTAAAGGAGGACCCATGAGAATGATCTTGATGAGATGAGAGTTTATGTTGATACGCGGTTTTGATTGAATTTTGAATGCTTTACGCAACCCACCCCAACTAGTCTTCTTTCTTTTGTTTTGCCAAAGTATTCTTGTTTTTCATCCTCGTATATACATTTAAATCAAACTATCGTATATAAACGAATTCTCGTATATACATTTAAATCAAACTATCGTATATAAACGAATGAGGCAACATTTTATGATCATACGGAGTTACGGACGGTGGTTCAATCCGTAAAGGCGACACAAGATAAGATGCAAATCATATACGAAAACCGTAAAGTTGATGTCAAACAGAAAATGGCTTTCATTTCAGTTCTACGTTTATGTTCTACAAATGTAACAGATCCGTCAGTCTAATAAACATGAACTAGGTGTCTACCCGCAATTTTGCGGGTAGTTATATTATATAAAGAATTATATATTATCTTTACATTGTTATAATTTTTGAATAATAATTAAAAATTAAAAATTTTAATTTTAAAATATTTGGATAATAAAAAAATTTAGTATATATTTTTAGAAGATAAGTGAAATTTAAAATAGTTCAAAAACATAAACCTTAGTCATTAAAAATCTTTCTCTTACAGAAAAATTTTATAATTAATTCAGATAATTGCTTGTAGAATTACTTTATATTTTAGTTTAACACATGAAAAACCGAAAATACTTTAGCTCTCAAGAGAACAAAAAAAAAGATAGTGTGTTTTTTGTTTAACTCCAATATGACAATACAATGATCGGATGTTTTTATCATGAAAGATATTTTGTAAACGGTTTTGTGTGGGATTTAAAACATAAAAAATATTATAATTCCTTACCTACAAATATAATTCGTTTATATAATAATATATAACCATTACATTTATTTCTATAAAAATGCTAAAGTATTTTATTTAATTATATATAACTAATTGATAAAAATAAAAAAAAATTGATAAAGCATATATATTCTTTCTCTAATTCTACAATTAGCTAACATAAATCATTATTTATAATATCATGTAGAGTTACACTTTATTTTTAGATCTGATTAAAATAATAACTAAGAAATGTTAACAACCAATCAAATTATAACTATTTTCTTAAAACTTAACCTATTAAACATAAAAACATGTATTAGGAAAATGGTAGTTTAAGCAATTTTTCTCATAATTTGTTCCAAATCACACTTTTTCATTCAGTTTTTTAATTTAGCGTTTAACATAAAACCCAAATGTGTTAAGTAAACAAATTCTTCCTTAAATTATCTTTGATCATCACACAATTTTATCAAACACTAACTCATCCAAACAAATGTTTTTAATTAAAACTAAACATAGTTTATATATCTTTTAAAATTAGTGTTTTAATTTAGTTTAAATTAAATTAAAACATACCTATATTAATTAAAACTGATTAACTAATAAGAAAAAATAATTCAATTTTTAAATAACCAAATGTCATTATTTTAGGCATATATACTTAATATTAATGTGAGATCCAATATTATATGAAATAAAATCTTTTTATTTGCATAAATTTTGTTAAAATTCTATTATCGTACATTTTAAAAGTTTATTATAGCGTAAAAAATACATCTCATTAATTTTTAAATAATTTTTTCTTACTTTCAATTTAAATTATATTTTCCGTTTTGACTTTAACAATTGTACATATGGTCATTTTTATTGAAACTTCCTGACTAAATTTATCTTAACATTTTTAAAACACATAAAACTAATTAGTTCACATTTATAGTAACACAAAGAAGTACATGTACCTCCACAAACAAATAAAAATTAAATACATTAGAATATAAAAATACCAAGAACACAACAAACATATTTTATTATTCTTTCCTCATATTCTTTTATTTATGTCTCTTTTTTTTCCTATTAAAAATAAGCATGCTAATTTTACTATAATCCAACCTATATGAATTATATTAATAGATTATTAACTCTAGAAAAATCCTGTGAAAAATACATTGATTAATATAATTAAATGACTTACCATATAATAAATTAAATGAATTACCAAATAATATAATTTTAAATGACTTACCATATAATAATGTTACTTCATCTGTTTATATTAATAGATGAATTAAATAAAAAATTTCTTGATTTTTTTTGTCAGCAACTTTTTCTTGATTAATATACGTTTAAATAATTTACCATATAATTTTTTTATGTTTTAAAATATAAAAATATTTTAATAATTTCTAAAACTGATAACGCATATATGATATCACATTATCATTGGAAAATGATTGGAATTTTTCAAAATTGTATATTTGACTGTTGTGCATTCAAATGACACTTTTTATACTATATATATATATATATAGTGAATGAGTAAATTTAAATAATATTATTAAGTTTAGACTAATTAGTTTTCTAAAATCTATGATTTATTTTTTTCACTACTAATATAAACATAATAAAAACTGTTTTTATAATTGTTTCTATAGTATAATATGTATCTATATGTATTTTATTAATTTATATAATGTAATCTAGATATTTAATTATTTCTAAACACAAATGAGATAAACGAGTTATTCTAAGGTTCACCCCCTAGGGCGAACTTTTAGGATCACCAACCAATAAAATTTCATTATTTCAACTTCGATATTTTTTAAGAAAGGAAACAAAATATTATCAAAGTATATTATGTTTTTAAAATAAAAAGGTAAAAAACAATTAAAAAAACAGTAGTTACAGAAAAAAGAATTAACAAAAAAAAATTTAACGTCGTTAGCAAAACTGTAAACCCTAAATCAAAATCCCTAAACCCTAAACCCTTGGGTAAATCCTAAACCTTTGGATAAATCATAAACTCTAATCAAAAACCCTAAACCCTAAACCCTAAATCCTAAACCCTAAACCCTAAACCCTTGAGTGTTTTTGATTTAGAGTTTATGATTTATCCAAGGGTTTAGGGTTTACCTAAGGATTTAGAGTTTATGATTTAGGGTTTAACGATTAGGATTTAGGGTTTAGTGTTTTGCTCGTTAAAAAATATGTTTTTTGTAATTACTACTTTTTTTTATTTTTACCTTTTTATTTTAAAAACATAATATACTTTGATAATATTTTGTTTCCTTTCTTAAAAAATATCGAAGTTGACAAATATGAAATAACACAATCCTATTGGTTGGTGAACCTAGAAGTTCACCCTAAAGGGTGAACCCAAAAATAAGTCTAAACAAATTATGTTAATTCATCTATATTTAGAGAAATTCTTGGGTTCACCCCCTAGGATGAACCTCTAGATTCACCAACCAATAGTGTTTGAGTATTTGATATTTGATATCTTTTAAAAAAGGAAACAAAATTGAATTTCCAAATAAGATTATATTTTTAAAATAAAACAATAAAAAATACATAAAAATAGTTACAAAAAATAAATAAATAAATATTGTTAAACCGTTAGCAAAATACTAAATCCTATACCCTAAATCCTAAACTCTAAACCCTAAATTATAAACCTTAAATCTAGGATAAACCGTAACCCATTGGAAAATTTTAAACCCTAAATCATACATTAAAAACTAAATCTTAATAACACTAAACCGTAATCACTAAACCCTAAACCCTAATCACTAAACCCTAAACCCTTGGATAAACCCTGAACCCATGGATAAATCGTAAACTCTAAATCAAAAATATTTAAAATTAAACCCTAAAGTTTATGATTTATCCAAGGGTTCAGAGTTTACCCCAGGGTTTAGGGTTTAGTGATTAGGATTTAGGGTTTAGTGTTAATAAAATTTAGTTTTTAATGTATGATTTAGGATTTAAGATTTTCCAACGGTTTAGAGTTTATCCAAAGTTTAAGGTTTAACGTTTAGGGTTTAGTATTTAGGGTATAGGGTTTAGTATTTTGCTGAAGACTTAACAATATTAATTTATTTATTTTTTGTAACTATTTTTATGTATTTTTATTGTTTTACTTCAAAAATATAATCTAATTTGGATATTTAATTTTATTTCATTTTCTAAAAGATATCAAATATCAAATACTCAAACACTATTGGATTGTGAACCTGGAGGTTCACTCTAGGGGGTGAACCCAAGAATTTCTCCTATATCTAAGATGCTTAATTGTATGTTTGGAAATATAGATTAGATTAGGTAATTCTATGAATAGTTTTCTTTTAAAAACTTTAATTAAATAAATGAAAAATAAAAAATCATCGACCAATCAAATTATCAAATTTTAACAATTAATTGGAGAACTCTTCTATGAACGACACGTCAGCATAAATCAGTAAAGTGACTTCTCAATTAATATATAGGAGGATTAACAGTTAGAACTTGTTAAGTTATTAGCATTTTACTCTCTCTATTTTAATTTATTTGATGGGTAAAGATTTTTTTTGTTATAATTTTTTAATTTTCTCTTACTATACATAAAAATTAGTATTGCTTGATATTTATGATCAGTTATCTAATATAATATTTTTATTGGTTATTTTTTTTTCCGGTAAAGTTTTATGCATCAAGATAAATTTATGATCAGTTATCTAATATAATATTTTTATTGGTTATTTTTTTTTCCGGTAAAGTTTTATGTATCAAGATAAATTTCATAAAAATAGTATATCTTAAATTTTGTGTACTAATTTTAAATATCAAATAAAATGAATTTACAAAGATATTATATATATATAGACCATGGTGGTAAGTGGTAACCCATACGATATTGATAAAAATATATATATATATACACGATAATGATAATGATAATAATAATACTAATGAAAATGGTGTTCTAGCTATAAAGTAATAATAATGACAAAATCTGGACATGGATGATACTGAATGATAGAAGAAGATAAACATTAAATATTCTAAATGTGGTAACTGAAAAGAGGACATTTCAGAATTTAATGTGAAAATCTTATTCCTGCTGTTATTCATTTCATTTTTCCCCAAACGAAAAAAAGGTAAGTTATTCTCGAAAATTAAATATCAAATGAATAAAAATACAAGGGGAGGAAGAAGTACTGTCGGCTTAAATCGGCTTTTGTGGGCCCCATCTTCATATGCGGATAGGCCTTGCCCTTTTTCAGAAGCAACCATCTCGGCACTTCTACGTGACATTCTTCCCAGTTCCTATCCAGCTGCAACGGTTAAAAAATCGCCACGTGTCCCTTTGATGTCGATAAGGTCAAGTCAACAGTTACTTTATCCTCTTCCTCGTTATCACTTTAGTCACTTTTTCATTTTAAAATTTTAAGACATTTAATAAAATAATAAATAAGTAATAACAACCAGTCAACCAGATCACACGCAGGGACAAGATCTATCTTTCTCTTCCTCCTCATTTCCTCTCTCGTGTCTCTATTGTGAGTTCGAGAAATATAATAAGAAGTTCCAAAGATTTTCTGATAAAGTCCAAATGTCGACTGAGATGGATAGAATTGAATCTTACGTGTTAAATGTCTCCGGTGATCATCTGTATCAATCTTCTTCTGAGTCTTTCTCTTCACCTTCTTCTTCTATTGGGAAGAACAGCGACGACGATGACGGGGAAGATGGTGTCGGAGAGAATGAAGCTGAGTCTCCGTACAAATGTCCTCTTGATTTGATGGAATCTCTCGAAGAAGCCTTGCCCGTTAGGTAAATCTTGTAAATAATATATTTAATTAGATTTGATAGTTTTTTATTTTAATATATATATATTTTTTAAAAATCTTGTAAATAAAGTTGATGTCTGAATCTGTTATTGTTTTATATATTTTGATTGATTTAGAAATTCACGTAGTATTTGCAAATCCAAATAAAATATACCGTTTTTCCTTGAATTTAAGTCTTTGTATTTTTAACAAAGAAATCTATGAAAATTCATTCAAATCCATTATGAAATCAAATCAATTATTAAATTTGTATCATTGAATAACACTTGATTTGAATTAAAATTTATAAATCATTAAACCAGTAACACATGATTTCAATACGAATTTTAAAATCATAGAACCAATAATACTATATTTAGTTTGGATTTCCAAATCCATTAAAATACACTAACCAATAACCCCTACTTTTGGAGGTGTTATTGATTTATATATTTTAATTGATTTAGAAATTCATGTAGTATTTATAAATTCCAGTAAATTATACAGATTTTCAAATTCTCACGGATTAGTATTTACAAATCCGGAAGTTTTCTCTCGAATTTGAGTCTCTGTATTTTTTTAAAAAAGTTCATACAAATCTATTCAAATCTTTTATGAAATCAAATCTATTAGTAAATACGTATGATTGATTAACACTTGATTTAGATTAGAATTTATAAATCATTAAACTAACACATGATTTTAATATGAATTTTAAAATAATAGAACCAATAACACTAGATTTAGTTTAGATTTTTAAATCCACTAAAATACACTAACCAATAACCCCACACAGTTTTTAGAAACATTTTTAAGAACCAAGTGAGAACGACCCAATGGTTTTGAGGGAGCTTTGGTCCCAATACGGACTCGGGTTCGAATCCCACTGGCCACCGTCGATTAAAATTGGGTGAAAAAGGCGATCGTGATGCCTTCTGGATTATCAAAAAAAAAAAAAAACATTTTTAAGACAAAAGTACCTAGTTTTTTTTCTTCTGATTTTTTGAATGTGGTTTGTGTAGGAAAGGGATATCGAATTATTACAATGGAAAGTCAAAGTCTTTCACGAATTTAGCTGCGGGTGCTGCGTCGGCGTTGGCTTGTTCATCTTCGATGAAAGACTTGGCGAAGCCGGAGAATCCTTACAGTCGTCGTCGGAGGAACCTCCTTTGCCATCAGATTTCAGACAGCAAGACGACTCCACGTGGAAAGATCTTGAAGAAACACATCATGAGCTCGAGCAGGAGCGCGTTGGCGCTTGCCATGGCGGTTGCTGCCGGGGTGATTGCGGAAGAAGGATCTTCCTCGGGCGGAGACTCGTCGACGGGAACAAGTCCGACGATCACTGGATCCCCTCCGAGGAAGATGATGCTTCCCCCGCTGCATCCTAGGAGTCAAATGTCTTTTGGTAATTTGGAGTCTTCTCAGTCGTCAACGGGTTTTTGTGCGTGGAGATCGTATTCGGTGGCTGATATTCCGAGGTGTGTTCCGACGACGGCGAATGGTATTGGGTCCACTGAGTCGTAGGAACGATAACATTTTTATATTTTTGTTGTTAATCCTTTTAGTATTTTTTGGGTGTAACATCTGGAGAATGTGTAGACGAGTTTCAAAAGTTTCAAGAGCAAGTTCAGAGATTTTTATGGGTTCTAGTAAATAAATTAGTAATTAATTTTGTGATTTGAAAAGTTTAGAACTTTTGTTAATTTAATTAAATTTCTTATGGTCCAATGAGATAAGTTTTTTGAGGTTCTTAAATATTTTTTTTTTAGAAGTTGAATTATTAAATTTAAATCTAACGAAACTTATAAATTATTGGATTTCATAAAATTTAAACAAATATGATATAGAAACATATTAAAAATAGAAATACAAATTTATAATTAAAATTTTTAAGCAAACATGAAAGAAACAAAGTAAAACTTCATATAGAATTTGACACAAGAATAGACAAACACTAGAACACTAGAATCAAAATCCAGGTCAAGGTGAGAAGTGTTTTTGAGCATATATACCTTAATGACAAGCTCAAAGCGTACAAGATCTGAATCTAACGTTGTGGGAGTGTAAGGCTTAATAACATCCTCTCCTTGCGCATCCTTTCCCCTATTAATAATGTCATTATAATCATATCAACACCATGTTCGGAATCGCGCTAGGCGTGAATCGGGCGGTTGGTCCGGGCCTAGCGAGTTGTAAGAAAATCGAAGATTAATCGGGGATTAATCGGAGATTAGTTTTGAGTATTATTTTCGATTTTTTGATAGTTTATGTATAATAAAGAATGATTTACCGAAAAAGAAAGTAAAGCTGAAGTGGTGTAGTGGTCTCATTGCTTCTGTAACGTTCAGGAGATCCCGAGTTCGATATTCCTGGTGCGTTTTATTTTTATTTTTGTTTTTAACTCATTAATGGCATAAACGTAAATACTTCTTCATCTTCTTTGTTGTTTCTTCCCTCCTTCTAAACCTAAATTGCAGAGCCGTTTTCTCATCTTCTCCAACACAAATCAACTTTTTTTAACGATTTCCTTTGATTTAACTACGTTTCTTTGTTCCTAGCACTGTATTATAATGGATTCGTGAAGAAATTATCGTTTTCGAACTTGGAAATGGCATAATATGAGGTGTGTTTTTCTGGGCGAGTTTTTGGCCGAACAGAGCTGAATCGCGGCGGAGCTCCGACACCGAGCGCTGCACCGGCGCGTAATCGGCCACTCCGGCCGCGTTTTAGAACCTGGTATCAACACAACATCCATACAGTAACCAAAACCTAGAGTATACCAATGAGTATGTTCACAGCTTGCACAAGATTGAAATTTGGTATGAAGAGAAAACAAAAGAGGTACGAAGAGCAAAACCTGCAACTGATGTGTTCTCCAGTGGGAAGATTCAAGACAGTAGTAGAAGAAGGGAGTTCAAATGTTCAACTATATCAAATAAGTACCCAACAAAGTCACAAGCTTTACTTTAAAGAAAGAGATCTAAAGAGAAGAAGTCAAGTCACTGCAATACCGTGCGATATGGTGCCTTCCTCAGGAATCAGGAAGTCACTGCAATACCACTTGGATGAGCAAAACAAGACGAACCTCGATCATGTCGATGAAGCGGATGATGTTGGGGTGATTGATCTTCCTCGAGATGAAAATCCCCGGCATCGCGATCTCCATGGCGATCTCCTTGATAGCAACCACGTTCCATCTACACCACCGAAAACGATCCCCACCCGATTTGTTGTCCCCATCGATTTCTCATACAAAAAAAAAAAACAAAGAACGAAGACGAAGAGACGACGAAGAGGAAGAGAGAGAAGGCAAAAAAAAAGCCAATAATAAAGCGACACGTACGAGGTTTTAACAACTCTACTTCTTCTTAATTAGACAGCGGTTCTCTTTAGTTTTAGCATTTTTTATTTATTTTTTTTGCTTTTTCACTTAACCACCTATGAGGTGGTCTAATGGATTCTTTCTTGTTCTTATCTAAGTTGTAAATGCTAAACCGTATGAAACAACTATATTGATTTATGAAATGACAAGTTGTTTCTAATTAAAACATGTACTAATTGATAAGGTGACGTGTGTTTCCAAAAAAAAAAAAGATAAGATGGTGTAATAATGTTTGGTGAGAAGATGATGTGGTTTGTATCTGACGCACTAAGAGCATGTTTATTGCAGGTCTATTAGATTGGATATTTTAGCTTTTAACTAAAAAAGATAAGAAACGTTTCTTATATCTCTTATATTACACTAAGAGACCTAACCTAAGAGACATACAATAAACATGCTCTAACCTTCCTCTATGCACATTTCGACGAAGACGCAATTGTGTACGGTCTTCATTGTATCTAGTTTTAGTTCTACTTATTAGTATTACCAAATCGGAGGTGGGTTTTGCCGGTGAGAACTAATATGTTGCTGTGTAACATAGGTCCCAGAAGAAACTTCACAAAAATCATGTTAGTATAGTGGTTTATTGGTCCATTGTTCGATTGGTAGAAGTCACAGCCGTCCGTGTCCGTAGAAGCTTGTCAGTGATGTATGCTAAGGTTACAGATTCCACACTATGTGTAAATACGTTGCAACCTCCAGCTCATAAATAGTTACAAGATCCAATTCTCTATATATTATTATTTGAGAAGCATTACAACTTCTTTTTGTAACCACATATCATCACTAAAATGATTCATAGAATCATTAGAGAAATATGTTGGTCCATCTAATTATATAATAAGTTTTTTATTAAACTAACAATAAATTCATCATTAATGTATTTTATTATTTTCTTAAATAAAATTTACGGAATTGCGTAATGTGGCTAAAGTATATAAGACAATTAATGATTTTGAATAATAAAGATTTGATAAAAAATAGTGTATCTTCTATCATATTTGTTTAATTTTAAGCTATTAAATCAATTAAACAACCACAATAACCATATAATAAAAATTTAAATTTTTATGTATATGTTATATTTTGAATTTTTAAAAACGGTTATAAATTACTAAAACTGTTAAAAGTCTCACATTCAAATTTTATGATCCATGGTTTAAAATTTTTGTTATGACAAAATACAAATGATTACAAAAATAAAATTATATAAGTAAAAAGTCTAATTTAATTAATTAATAAGATTAATATATATATCATTTTAAATTAAACTATAAACCATATAAAATACAATATTTTAGTTTCAAAATTTACTTTGAACAATTTTTTTGATAAAAGTTTTGAACGATCATTG